>NC_059203.1:19403547-19486047 GCF_020615455.1 Coregonus clupeaformis | reverse complement strand
CAGTCTTGCCAAGACTTTGACAGGGGCCTAACTCTCAAAACAAGTGTCTGACGACTTCTTGCACATCATATATTTAAACTCGATTTCCCTTAATAAAAAATAAAACACTTCTGGTCATAACATGACCCTTGTTAGGCTTTTCTTTGTCAACTCTAGATAACAACAGGGTTGCCCAGATTCCGGCAGGATCCTAAATTCCAGTGTCTGATGCAGAGAAGCATATTTCGTTTCTTTAAACACAAAGTACGTGAGGATGGCTGCAGAGGGGGGTTGGTCCAGAGAGGGGTAAGGCCCCCCGTCCGTAAATTGGAATATTTTGAATTTTTCAAACACCTGAAACAGCTTTTTCCTGCAATCTATAAACCGTAATCATTATGCTTCATTCTATGTAACAAATATGTGTATTGTCCTGCACATCTAAGCATACCTCTTGAGCTGTCTGTATCCTCCTGACTGGTGATTCTATTTTTAATAAACTAAATTTGCTTCTCTGCATCTCTTCTTAAAATCTGGGTAAAAGATTGAAATGAATGTGAGTCTTATTCAGCACATTTAGTTACTGCTTGCTTTTCTAAAGTCGACCAACCTTGCCAGCAAACATGCCAGCTAGGATAGTTAGACAAGCTAGCTACCCTTTATCTACAGAATCGTCGTCCCTATACCAGGACGGTTGCTGCTCAATATGCGACTATATGTGACTAGAATGCCGTTGTAAACAACAGACAACTTTCCGGAACATACACATGTCTTATATGGGCAGAAAGCTTACATTGTTGTTAATCTAACTGCAGTGTCCAATTTACAGTAGATATTATAGCTAAAAAAATACCATGCTATTGTTTGAGGATAGTGCACAACAACAAAACACTTTTGTCACGGCAACTGGTTTGATATATTCACCTCTGAAGGTAAATAATGTACTTACATTCAGTAATCTTGCTCTGATTTGTCATCCTGAGGGTTCCAGAGAAAAAAATGTAGCATAGCTTTGTTTGATAAAATCCATTTTTATATTCAAATATAGGAACTGGGTTCTACAGTTTGATCCCCTGCTGTCTCTACCCTCCCCCCCCTTGTCATTAGGGTTCGAGACATTCTCTCTGTCAGGGTCTGTGTGAATGAGACGTTCTTTGAGTGTGTGGGTGTGTGTGTCGGTGTGTGTGTGTACGGGGCCTCTGGTGTGTGTGGCGGTTGTGAGTGTGTGTGTTTATGAGACGTTCTGTGTGTGTGCTTGCTTGCATGTGCATGCGCGTGTGTCCTGCAGTCAGGGTGTCCCACCGGGGATGCCTTTAGAGACGTTAGCTCTTCCACACCACATACCACTAATTGGCCTGTCACACCTTCTATCTGGCTCCCAGGATCTGTGTCATGTCAGGAGATGTGATTTTACTGGACAGAGCTAGGCCCGGCCCGGCCTGCAATATCTCACCTCCAGGGATTTGTGTTTTCTCAGTTCAGGAAAGACGGAAGAGGCTGGGAGGTTGTTTAGGGTAGCACAGAGTCACGACACAGGAAGGCACGACTGCACCCCCATTCCCCCATTTAGGTAGAAATGGATGACTTGGTTAGCCTGCACCCAGTGATGCAAGGTGAGCACACAGCAGATACTATATAGACCTCTACTATATTTTATTTTACCTTTATTTAACTAGGCAAGTCAGTTAAGAACAAATTCTTATTTTCAATGACGGCCTACACCGGCCAAAGCCGGACGACGCTGAGCCAATTGTGCGCCGCACTATGGGACTCCCAATCATGGCCGGTTGTGATACAGCCTGGAATCGAACCAGGAGGTCTGTAGTGAAGCCTCAAGAACTGAGATGCAGTGTCTTGGACCGCTGCGCCACTCGGGAACTTCTACTATATAGACCTCTACTATGTAGACCTCTACTATGTAGACCTCTACTATGTAGACCTACACTCCTACACTACATAGACCTACACTACATAGACCTACACTACATAGACCTACACTACATAGACCTACACTACATAGACCTATAATATATATATATACCTACACTACATAGACCTACACTACATAGACCTACACTACATAGACCTATAATATATATATACCTACACTACATAGACCTACACTACATAGACCTACACTACATAGACCTATAATATATATACCTACACTACATAGACCTACACTACATAGACCTACACTACATAGACCTACACTACATAGACCTACACTACATAGACCTATAATATATATACCTATACTATTTAGACCTACAGTGCTGTGAAAAAGTATTTGCCCCCTTTCTAATTTTCTCTACTTTTGCATATTTGTGATACTGAATGTTATCAGATCTTCAACCAAAACCTAATATTAGATAAAGGGAACATAAGTGAACAAATAACACAACAATTACATATTTATTTAATAAACAAAGTTATGCAACACCCAATTCCCCTGTGTGAAAAAGTAATTGCCCCCTTACACTCAATAACTGGTTGTGCCACCTTTAGCTGCAATGACTCCAACCGAATGCTTCCTGTAGTTGTTGATCAGTCTCTCACGTCACTGTGGAGGAATTTTGGCCCACTCTTCCATGCAGAACTGCTTTAACTCAGTGACGTGTGGGTTTTCAAGCATGAACTGCTCGTTTCAAGTTCTGCCACAACATCTAAATTGGGATTAGGTCTGGACTTTGACTAGGCCATTCCAAAACTTCCAATTTGTTTTTTTAGCAATTTTCATGTAGACTTGATTGTGTGTTTTGGATCATTGTCTTGCTGCATGACCCAGCTGCGCTTCAGCTTCAGCTCACAGACGGATGGTCTGACATTCTCCTGTAGAATTATCTGATACAGTGCAGAATTCAAGGTTCCTTCTATTAAGGCAAGTCGTCCAGGTCCTGAGGCAGCAAAGCATCCCCAAACCATCACACCACCACCACCATGGTTGACCTTTGGTATGATGTTCTTACTGTGGAATGCAGAGTTTGGTTTTCGCCAGGCATTACTGGAACCATCTCGTCCAACTGATCCTGTATATACAGTGGGGGAAAAAAGTATTTAGTCAGCCACCAATTGTGCAAGTTCTCCCACTTAAAAAGATGAGAGAGGCCTGTAATTTTCATCATAGGTACACGTCAACTATGACAGACAAAATGAGGAAAAAAAATCCAGAAAATCACATTGTAGGATTTTTTATGAATTTATTGGCATATGATGGTGGAAAATAAGTATTTGGTCAATAACAAAAGTTTCTCAATACTTTGTTATATACCCTTTGTTGGCAATGACACAGGTCAAACGTTTTCTGTAAGTCTTCACAAGGTTTTCACACATTGTTGCTGGTATTTTGGCCCATTCCTCCATGCAGATCTCCTCTAGAGCAGTGATGTTTTGGGGCTGTCGCTGGGCAACACAGACTTTCAACTCCCTCCAAAGACTTTCTATGGGGTTGAGATCTGGAGACTGGCTAGGCCACTCCAGGACCTTGAAATGCTTCTTACGAAGCCACTCCTTCGTTGCCCGGGCGGTGTGTTTGGGATCATTGTCATGCTGAAAGACCCAGACACGTTTCATCTTCAATGCCCTTGCTGATGGAAGGAGGGTTTCACTCAAAATCTCACGATACATGGCCCCATTCATTCTTTCCTTTACACGGATCAGTCGTCCTGGTCCCTTTGCAGAAAAACAGCCCCAAAGCATGATGTTTCCAACCCCATGCTTCACAGTAGGTATGGTGTTCTTTGGATGCAACTCAGCAATCTTTGTCCTCCAAACATGACGAGTTGAGTTTTTACCAAAAAGTTATATTTTGGTTTCATCTGACCATATGACATTCTCCCAATCCTCTTCTGGATCATCCAAATGCACTTCAGACGGGCCTGGACATGTACTGGCTTAAGCAGGGGGACACGTCTCGCACTGCAGGGTTTAAGTCCCTGGCGGCGTAGTGTGTTACTGATGGTAGGCTTTGTTACTTTGGTCCCAGCTCTCTGCAGGTCATTCACTAGGTCCCCCCGTGTGGTTCTGGGATTTTTGCTCACCGTTCTTGTGATCATTTTGACCCCACGGGGTGAGATCTTGCGTGGAGCCCCAGATCGAGGGCGATTATCAGTGGTCTTGTATGTCTTACTTTTCCTAATAATTGCTCCCACAGTTGATTTCTTCAAACCAAGCTGCTTACCTATTGCAGATTCAGTCTTCCCAGCCTGGTGCAGGTCTACAATTTTGTTTTTGGTGTCCTTTGACAGCTCTTTGGTCTTGGCCATTGTGGAGTTTGGAGTGTGACTGTTTGAGGTTGTGGACAGGTGTCTTTTATACTGATAACAAGTTCAAACAGGTGCCATTAATACAGGTAACGAGTGGAGGACAGAGGAGCCTCTTAAAGAAGAAGTTACAGGTCTGTGAGAGCCAGAAATCTTGCTTGTTTGTAGGTGACCAAATACTTATTTTCCACCATAATTTGCAAATAAATTCATAAAAATCCTACAATGGGATTTTCTGGATTTTTTTTTCTCAATTTATCTGTCATAGTTGACGTGTACCTATGATGAAAATTACAGGCCTCTCTCATCTTTTTAAGTGGGAGAACTTGCACAATTGGTGGCTGACTAAATACTTTTTTTCCCCACTGTAGCTACTGACCCTGGAACTGTCCCTGTATATAGCTACTGACCCTGGAACTGTCCCTGTATATAGCTACTGACTCTGGAACTGCATCCCCAAACCATCACACCACCACCACCATGCTTGACCTTTGGTATGATGTTCTTACTGTGGAATGCAGAGTTTTGGTTTTCTCTTGTCTGCTTCCTGCTCTACATTACTTCTAGACCTAATATTACTTACGTGCACATCCATTCAAAGACCTGGAAGGGTTTTGCCGCCTTTGCGAGGGTATGAGCGTCCCTGAACAAAAATGCTTTTTTTTGGTTGCCTGGTAAGGCATTCATCTTTGTCAGCACTGTTCAGTTACTGTCGTGGCTGGGGTGGCTTTGGCCTTCTGGATGGAAAGTTGTCTTTGGTGGTAAATGGACTTTTGGTAAATCTTGTAATTATTACCTAGCTCAAACAGATCTTTTTTGCTGGGGTTTGAGCTAGCAGCTGCTTGACAGGCAGAGCAGCACATCGTTTCTCCATCTCTGCAGAGACCGTCTAACTTTCTTCCCTTTTCTTTTCATATTCTTAGTTTCTGTCAGTTTTAGTTTTCTTGAGGGGTGGGGGCGCTACGTTGGTCAAAAAAACGATACATATTCTTCGTTGCTACTTCACTTGCTAGCTACAGATGACAAGACAACTGTCAAACACAACAACGTTCCCTTGGCAACTAAACTAAGCTTGTGTGCATCTGTTTACCTGCCACCGCGAAGGCAGAGGAGAGAGGCTTTTACTGTCCAGTCATCTAATCTAACATCTAAAAACAAGTCATCTAATCTAACATCTAAAAACAAGTCATCTAATCTAACATCTAAAAACAAGTCATCTAATCTAACATCTAAAAACAAGTCATCTAATCTAATATCTAAAAACAAGTCATCTAATCTAAAATCTAAAAACAAGTCATCTAATCTAATATCTAAAAACAAGTCATCTAATAAAACATCTAAAAAAAGTCATCTAATCTAACATCTAAAAACAAGTCATCTAATCTAACATCTAAAAACAAGTCATCTAATCTAACATCTAAAAACAAGTCACCTAACTTAACATCTAAAAATAAGTTATCTAATCTAACATCTAAAAACAAGTCATCTAATCTAACATCTAAAAATAAGTTATCTAATCTAACATCTAAAAACAAGTCATCTAATCTAACATCTAAAAACAAGTCATCTAATCTAACATCTAAAAACAAGTCATCTAATCTAACATCTAAAAACAAGTCATCTAACTTAACATCTAAAAACAAGTTATCTAATCTAACATCTAAAAACAAGTCATCTATTCTAACATCTAAAAACAAGTAATCTAATCTAACATCTAAAAACAAGTCACCTAACCTAACATTTAAACACAAGTCATCTAACCTAACATCTAAAAACAAGTCATCTAATCTAACATCTAAAAACCAGTCATCTAATCTAACATCTAAAAACAAGTCATCTAATCTAACATCTAAAAACAATTCATTTAATCTAACATCTAAAAACAAGTCATCTAATCTAACATCTAAAAACAAGTCATCTAATCTAACATCTAAAAACAATTAATTTAATCTAACATCTAAAAACAAGTCATCTAATCTAACATCTAAAAACAAGTCATCTAATCTAACATTTAAAAACCAGTCATCTAATCTAACATCTAAAAACAAGTCATCTAATATAACATCTAAAAACAAGTAATCTAACCTAACATCTAAAAATAAGTCATCTAATCTAACTTCTAAAAACAGGTCATCTAATCTAACATTTAAAAACCAGTCATCTAATCTAACATCTAAAAACAATTCATTTAATCTAACATCTAAAAACAAGTCATCTAATCTAACATCTAAAAACAAGTCATCTAATCTAACATCTAAAAACAATTCATTTAATCTAACATCTAAAAACAAGTCATCTAATCTAACATCTAAAAACAAGTCATCTAATCTAACATCTAAAAACAAGTCATCTAATCTAACATCTAAAAACAAGTCATCTAATCTAACATCTAAAAACAAGTCATCTAATCTAACATCTAAAAACCAGTCATCTAATCTAACATCTAAAAACAAGTCATCTAACCTAACATCTAAAAACAAGTCATCTAATCTAACATCTAAAAACAAGTCACCTAACCTAACATTTAAACACAAGTCATCTAACCTAACATCTAAAAACACAGGAGGAATAGTGCATCAAAACACACTTTCAAAATAATGATGTGTCTCTCTGAGTTGTACCGTTATGTAGCTCAGGGGAGAGTAGTGACATGACAGACAAAGAGAAATACAGAAAAAGAACTCTCCGGAATTAATTGCCGACCCTGAAAAGTTGGAGTTCCATTCTGGGATGCTGTCAGTATTTGTACCTTGCAAAGCGGTGTGATGTTTTCTTCTGCCGAGTCACCCCTGCTAACACACCGACAGGTACATGTACTATTAGAGAGATTGTAAGATACCACTGTAACTGCCTGAGTCTAATCATTATCAACACAAAAGGGGAAAACATTTCTCCATGTGACAGCACCAGATGTCTAACCTGAACGTGTTGAGATTTGCTGACCCCTGAAAAGAAGGAGTTTCATTATGTGAGGTTGTTGGGTGGCTGTCACTATTTGTGTGTTCCACAGCATTGGTGTCAGCATTAGTTTCAGTGTCTGCTAATCCCCGCCCCCGATGAGGTACTGACAGGTCCATGATCAGAGAAATGGAGAGATGGCACTGTCAGTCTTATTATTATGTGTGACCTCTGCTTTGAAAGTGTCTATCCCAACCGCGCTGAAGTTGAACCTCAGTGTGACTGCTCAATATGTCTATTCTGATGGTGCTGTCGAGAGACCTTATTACAGACTTAATATAACGACACAGGATGAGACCCATATGCAGACACAGGAGGCAGATGGTTCGAGTCTCTGATATTTATTAAAATACAAGGGGCAGGCAAGAGGCAGGTCGAGGACAGGCAGAAGTTCGTAAACCAGGTCTGAGTCCGAAAGGTACAGGGCGGCAGGTGGGCTCAGGGTCAGGGCAGGCTGAATGGTATGGCAGGCGGGCTGGAGGTCAGGGCAGGCTGAATGGTTTGGCATGCGGGCTCAGGGTCAGGGCAGGCTGAATGGTTTGGCAGGCGGGCTCAGTGTCAGGGCAGGCTGAATGGTATTGCAGGCGGGCTCAGGGTCAGGGCAGGCTGAATGGTATTGCAGGCGGGCTCAGGGTCAGGGCAGGCTGAATGGTATTGCAGACGGGCTCAGGGTCAGGGCAGGCTCAATGGTTTGGCAGGCGGGCTCAGGGTCAGGGCAGGCTGAATGGTATGGCAGGCGGGCTGGAGGTCAGGGCAGGCTGAATGGTTTGGCAGGCGGGCTCAGGGTCAGGGCAGGCTGAATGGTTTGGCAAGTGGGCTCAGGGTCAGGGCAGGCTGAATGGTTTGGCAGGCGGGCTCAGTGTCAGGGCAGGCTGAATGGTATTGCAGGTGGGCTCAGGGTCAGGGCAGGCTGAATGGTTTGGCAGGCGGGCTCAGTGTCAGGGCAGGCTGAATGGTATTGCAGGCGGGCTCAGGGTGATGGCAGGCTGAATGGTTTGGCAGGCGGGCTCAGGGTCAGGGCAGGCTGAATGGTTTGGCAGGCGGGCTCAGGGTCAGGGCAGGCTGAATGGTATGGCAGGCGGGCTGGAGGTCAGGGCAGGCTGAATGGTTTGGCAGGCGGGCTCAGGGTCAGGGCAGGCTGAATGGTTTGGCAGGCGGGCTCAGGGTCAGGGCAGGCTGAATGGTTTGGCATGCGGGCTCAGGGTCAGGGCAGGCTGAATGGTTTGGCAGGCGGGCTCAGTGTCAGGGCAGGCTGAATGGTATTGCAGGCGGGCTCAGGGTCAGGGCAGGCTGAATGGTATTGCAGGCGGGCTCAGGGTCAGGGCAGGCTGAATGGTATTGCAGACGGGCTCAGGGTCAGGGCAGGCTCAATGGTTTGGCAGGCGGGCTCAGGGTCAGGGCAGGCTGAATGGTATGGCAGGCGGGCTGGAGGTCAGGGCAGGCTGAATGGTTTGGCAGGCGGGCTCAGGGTCAGGGCAGGCTGAATGGTTTGGCAAGCGGGCTCAGGGTCAGGGCAGGCTGAATGGTATTGCAGGCGGGCTCAGGGTCAGGGCAGGCTGAATGGTTTGGCAGGCGGGCTCAGTGTCAGGGCAGGCTGAATGGTATTGCAGGCGGGCTCAGTGTCAGGGCAGGCTGAATGGTATTGCAGGCGGGCTCAGGGTCAGGGCAGGCTGAATGGTATTGCAGGCGGGCTCAGGGTCAGGGCAGGCTGAATGGTATTGCAGACGGGCTCAGGGTCAGGGCAGGCTGAATGGTTTGGCAGGCGGGCTCAGGGTCAGGGCAGGCTGAATGGTATTGCAGACGGGCTCAGGGTCAGGCAGGCTGAATGGTTTGGCAGGCGGGCTCAGGGTCAGGGCAGGCTGAATGGTATTGCAGACGGGCTCAGGGTCATGGCAGGCTGAATGGTTTGGCAGGCGGGCTCAGGGTCAGGGCAGGCTGAATGGTATTGCAGGCGGGCTCAGGGTCAGGGCAGGCTGAATGGTATTGCAGGCGGGCTCAGGGTCAGGGCAGGCTGAATGGTATTGCAGGCGGGCTCAGTGTCAGGGCAGGCTGAATGGTTTGGCAGGCGGGCTCAGGGTCAGGGCAAGCTGAATGGTATTGCAGGCGGGCTCAGGGTCAGGGCAGGCTGAATGGTTTGGCAGGCGGGCTCAGGGTCAGGGCAGGCTGAATGATATTGCAGGCGGGCTCAGTGTCAGGGCAGACAGAAAAGGTCAGAACCAGTAGGACTAGAAAATAGTTACTAGGAAAAAACAGGAGTACGGAACAACACGCTGGTAGGCCTGATGAGACAAGACGAACTGGCAACAGGCAAACAGAAAACACCGGTATAAATACACAGGGGATAATGGGAACAAATGGGAGACGCCTGGTGGGGGTGGAGACAAGCACAAGACAGGTGAAACAGATCAGGGTGTGACACTTAAGGGCCGTCCACACCAAGTACGATAACTATAACGATATATATATATGTTTTTATCATTCTAATTCAACTGAACAGGAGCGTTCACACTACATCTACAGAGTGGTGAACGATAACGGGAGCTCACTTTCAGAGAGATGATAAAACATTGATAACCAATCAAAGAGGCGTTCTTGGTTCTAGGTACGAGAGGCTGCTGGGAGAGGGGAGAAGGCTGAGTGCACGGTTAACTTGCTGCTGGGAGAGGGGAGAAGGCTGAGTGCACGGTTAGCTTGCTGCTGGGAGAGGGGAGAAGGCTGAGTGCACGGTTAACTTGCCTGAGTAACTGGGCATGTGTGACCATATTGATGGCCACGTTAAGGACGACTCGGGAGAATGATGGTCCTCGACAAACAAAGCATGAGAAGGCCATATTTTCCGATGGTAGGCCTATCTGTTAAAGGTGATACATCCTGACATAATACACACTATGACTGGCCTGCTAATCTGCCTTTCTGGACCTTGTAAACTGTTGAGAAAATACCCATTACTGATCCAAATGGTTGCCTAATCAGTAGGCTAGATTATTGTTTCGTATTTTTGCTGTTATTAAAATATTTACAGCCAAAACTAGAATTCTTTACTCACACAAAAAAACCGAAATGTATTATTGCATTGTGTCGTTATAGCCTAGGTATGATCATTTTCTGGAGTGCAGCCTGGGGAGCAGACTATCTATCCTAGGCTACCTGTCATTTCCCAATCTGATATATAATATTATAATCACTGTGTAAATTCATTGGGGTTATTCGCTGCAGTATAACGTACCACAGTATGAGTCATAATACCCATAAAACCTAGCGGTCAAACAGGGAAATGGTTCCAATCGTTTTTTACACCATTAATTTTTCCCATAGGAACCCTTCAAATAAGGGCAGTGTTTCCTGTAGGGCTTACCCTGGCGTGACGTTTTGATAACCGTGTAAATCTCTCTCGGACAAGTTGACTTTTATTAATATATTCGCCTGTACCCCCAAGAAATGAAATGCTAATTACCTGCTAATGTGACTATCATAAAGAACTACAAATGCCATGATGATCTAGACTAGACTGTGAAATCAAGGAAAAGGTAAGAATCTCTGGATTAATTATCTAATGTTATCTAAATGTAGTAATTAATAAATAGGCTACGTTTCTTTAAATGTACCTGTTAGCAAAGGTGCCAACTAGAGATGATGTGCAGGAGTTTGTAGGGATTTGTAGTCTTGCATGATGTCTACTTTGATGCTAATTAGCATTTATTTATCTGAGAGTAAATAGAGCCAAATATATTGATAAAAGTCACATTGTCCAAGAGAGATTGACATGGTTATCAAAACATCATGCCAGGGTTAGCCTACACGAAACACAGCCCTTATTTTAAGTGTTTTTATAAAATCCCCTATGGGAAAAAATGAATGGTGGAAAAATTATTGGAACCATTTCCCTATTTGACCGCTAGGTTTTATGGGTATTATGACACCTCCACTGTGGGTCTTATTAGGCTAATGTTTAGCTAATGAATGGGTTGCATATGCTTCTAACTTAGGCTACACATCTCTAGTCTATCTTCACGGTTCTCTTTGCGCAATTACACACCTGGCGTCTCTGCTACAGCTATTCGTCTTAGCTCTTGGAGTCCCAGGAAAAGCTAGACTACAATAGCTTGTTGTACACTTAATTCTGAAATTTTATATACTACTACTAGCCTATTGAGGAGAGATTCTAGCTTGCTCTTGCTTGCTGAATGTAAAATAGGGGAGTTTGAAAGGAGAGAGAGCGTGTGATGACGTGATCAAAATACACCACATGAGTGGTCTGCTAATGTACCTTTCTAGACCTTGTAAACTGTCGAGAATAGACCCAAACGGATCCAAACGATGACATTATCAGACCTAGGCTGTATGCCATTATTTCGGCATGAAGCATTCAAAACAGCACGCTTCAGTGGTTATTCAAATCAGCCTACATCACTGCACTTTACAGCCCTAAAATAATTGTGTACTAACTTGATAACAATAATACATTCCTCATTCCACTTTGTTTTTGTAGGCCTAATCAGTAGTGGAGCTTTGCACGTCCGGGACTGCAGAGCGCAACCTGGACAACGCACAGATCTGCCATTTCATCATCTGTTAACAATTTTTTCTTGCACTTTGACAGATCAATATTTATAGCCCTACTATTTAGCTAATGAATGGCCTAATATCTAGCTAATGTTTAGCTTCTTACTTCGGCTAACCAACAACACATCTAGCCTCTCTCTTCCAGCTGTTCCCGTGCGCAACATAAGCTATAGGCTATGCAAGCCTCTCTGCTATTCCTCTTCTCGTGAAATGCCATGATGTAAACAATTAGCAGGATAAACAGCATTTGTTGTTGAATTGCTAAAAATTTAAAATGAGTGTCTATATTATTTTTTATTAAATGTACAGTACAAGTCAAAAGTTTGGACACACCTACTCATTCCAGTGTTTGTCTTTATTTGAACTATTTTCTACATTGTATTCTCTCAATCAGCTTCATGAGGTAGTCACCTGGAAGGCATTTCAATTAACAGGTGTGCCTTCTTAAAAGTGAATTTGTGGAATTTCTTTCCTTCTTAATGCGTTTGAGCCAATCAGTTGTGTTGTGACAAGGTACGGGTGGTATACAGAAGATAGCCCTGTTTGGTAAAAGACCAAGTCCATATTATAGCAAGAACAGCTCAAATAAGCAAAGATAAACGTCAGTCCATCATTACTTTAAGACATGAAGGTCAGTCAATCCGGAAAATGTCAAGAAAATTGAATGCTATGATGAAACTGGCTCTCATGAGGACCGCCACAGCAAAGGAAGACCCAGAGTTACCTCTGCTGCAGAGGATAAGTTCATTAGAGTTAACTGCACCTCAGATTGCAGCCCAAATAAATGCTTCACAGAGTTCAAGTAACAGACACATCTCAACATCAACTGCTCAGAGGAGACTGCATTACATTTAAGTAATTTAGCAGACGCTCTTATCCAGAGCGACTTACAGTTAGTGAGTGCATGCATTATACATTTTTGATACCCCCCGTGGGAAACAAACCCACAACCCTGGCGTTGCAAACGCCATGCTCTACCAACTGAGCTACATCCCTGCCGGCCATTCCCTCCCCTACCCTGGACGACGCTGGGCCAATTGTGCGCCGCCCCATGGGCCGGCTACGACAGAGCCTGGATTCGAACCAGGATCTCTAGTGGCACAGCTAGCACTGCGATGCAGTGCCTTAGACCACTGCGCCACTCGGGAGGCCTGAATAATAATAATAATAATAATATGCCATTTAGCAGACGCTTTTATCCAAAGCGACTTACAGTCATGCGTGCATACATTTTTTTGTGTATGGGTGGTCGCGGGGATCGAACCCACTACCTTGGCGTTACAAGCGCCGTGCTCTACCAGCTGAGCTACAGAGGACCACGGACCTTCATGGTCGAATTGCTGCAAAGAAACCACTACTAAAGGACACCATTAAGAAGAAGAGACTTGCTTGGGCCAAGAAACACAAGCAATGGACATAAGACTGGTGGAAATCTGTCCTTTGGTCTGATGAGTCCAAATTTGAGATTTTTGGTTCCAACGGCCGTGTCTTTGTGAGATGCAGAGTAGGTGAACGGATTATCTCTGCATGTGTGGTTCCCACCATGAAGCATGGAGGAGGAGGTGTGATGGTGTAGGGGTGCTTTGCTGGTGACACTGTCTGTGATTGATTTAGAATTCAAGGCACACTTAACCACAGCATTCTGCAGCGATACGCCATCCCAAATGGTATACGCTTAGTGGGACTATCATTTGTTTTTCAACAGGACAAAAAACACACCTCCAGGCTGTGTAAGGGCTATTTGACAAAGAAGGAGACTGATGGAGTGCTGCATCAGATGACTTGGCCTCCACAATCACCCGACCTCAACCCAATTGAGGTGGTTTGGGATGAGTCAGACTGCAGAGTGAAGGACAAGCAGCCACCAAGTGTTCAGCATATGTGGGAACTCCTTCAAGACTGTTGGGAAAGCATTCCTCATTAAGCTGGTTGAGAGATTGCCAAGATTGTGCAAAGCTGTCATCAAGGCAAAGGGAGGCTACTTCGAATAATCTCAAATAAAAAATATATTTTGATTTGTTTAACGCTTTTTTGGTTACTACATGATTCCATGTGTGTTATTTCATAGTTTTGATGTCTTCACTATTATTCTACAATGTAGAAAACAGTACAAATAAAGAAAAACCCTTGAATGAGTAAGTGTTCTAAAACTTTTGACTGGTACTGTAGCTACATTGAAGTATCATTTGCAGTTGTCAGTATGACAATGAATACACCCTGAAGCACTGAATGGTATGAACCAGTTAGAGAACGGTGAATGGTCTGAACCAGTTAGAGAACGTTGAATGGTCTGAACCAGTTAGAGAATGGTGAATGGTCTGAACCAGTTAGAGAACGGAGAATGGTCTGAACCAGTTAGAAAACGGTGAATGGTCTGAACCAGTTAGAGAACGCAGAATGGTCTGAACCAGTTAGAGAACGGTGAATGGTCTGAACCAGTTAGAGAACGATGAATGGTCTGAACCAGTTAGAGACCTCAAGAATGGTGTGAACCAGTTAGAGAACTCATGAATGGTCTGAACCAGTTAGAGAACGATGAATGGTCCAAACCAGTTAGAGAACTCATGAATGGTCTGAACCAGTTAGAGAACGATGAATGGTCTGAACCAGTTAGAGACCTCATGAATGGTCCAAACCAATTAGAGAACTCATGAATGGTCTGAACCAGTTAGAGAACGATGAATGGTCTGAACCAGTTAGAGACCTCAGGAATGGTCTGAACCAGTTAGAGAACGATGAATGGTCTGAACCAGTTAGAGACCTCAGGAATGGTCCAAACCAGTTAGAGAACGGTGAATAGTCTGAACCAGTTAGAGAACGGTGAATAGTCTGAACCAGTTAGAGAACAGTGGATGGTCCAAACCAGTTAGAGGTGAATAGTCTGAACCAGTTCGAGGTGAATAGTCCAAACCAGTTAGAGGTGAATAGTCTGAACCAGTTCGAGGTGAATAGTCTGAACCAGTTCGAGGTGAATAGTCTGAACCAGTTCGAGGTGAATGGTCTGAACCAGTTAGAGGTGAATAGTCTGAACCAGTTCGAGGTGAATGGTCTGAACCAGTTCGAGGTGAATAGTCTTGTGTTACCACTTTATAAATAGGCAGTGTGCAGTAGGATGTGTTAATCAGTTGATTGACAGGTGTCCTGTTGAATGATAAACGATAAACGGTCCGATAGTGTGGATGTTCGCCAACGTTTCTAGTTATGTATAATTTATATTTATAGTTATTATCCTTGGTGTGGATGGGCCTTTGCTTCACGTTGGCTATAACAAATGAATGTTGAATATCACAGTTAGCAGAGTGTGATTTGGCTATAGGTAAATGAATGTTGAATATCACAGTTAGCAGAGTGTGATTTGGCTATAGGTAAATAAATGTTGAATATCACAGTTAGCAGAGTGTGATTTGGCTATAGGTAAATGAATGTTGAATATCACAGTTAGCAGAGTGTGATTTGGCTATAACAAATTAATGTTGAATATCACAGTTAGCAGAGTGTGATTTGGCTATAGGTAAATGCCAACCTTAAAAAAGATGTCTATTGATTTTGAAAGTGTTCCGGTGTGTCTCTAGCTGGTCCTGTTGCTAGATATGTTGTCAGTGATTGACCAGCCATTTTCATATTTTAGTCATTTAGCAGACACTCTTATCCAGAGCGACTTACAGTTAGTGAGTGCATACATTTTCATACTGGCCCCCCCGTGGGAATCGAACTCACAACCCTTGCATTGCAAGCACCATGCTCTACCAACTGAGCTACACGTATCAATAAGTATTAATATGTCAACAGTACAGTGTTAGTGATTGACCAGACATTTTCATATAGCGTATCAATAAGTCAACAGTGCAGTAGCTAAGGAAAGACCATGATGTCATGTTGATGTCTGTCTGCAGTATCTAAGGAAAGACCATGATGTCATGTTGATGTCTGTCACCAGTAACTAAGGAAAGACCATGATGTCATGTTGATGTCTGTCTGCAGTAGCTAAGGAAAGACCATGATGTCATGTTGATGTCTGTCTGCAGTAGGACCATGATGTCATGTTGATGTCTGTCTGCAGTATCTAAGGAAAGACCATGATGTCATGTTGATGTCTGTCTGCAGTAGCTAAGGAAAGACCATGATGTCATGTTGATGTCTGTCTGCAGTAGGACCATGATGTCATGTTGATGTCTGTCTGCAGTATCTAAGGAAAGACCATGATGTCATGTTGATGTCTGTCTGCAGTATCTAAGGAAAGACCATGATGTCATGTTGATGTCTGTCTGCAGTAGGACCATGATGTCATGTTGATGTCTGTCTGCAGTAGCTAAGGAAAGACCATGATGTCATGTTGATGTCTGTCTGCAGTAGGACCATGATGTCATGTTGATGTCTGTCTGCAGTAGCTAAGGAAAGACCATGATGTCATGTTGATGTCTGTCTGCAGTAGGACCATGATGTCATGTTGATGTCTGTCTGCAGTATCTAAGGAAAGACCATGATGTCATGTTGATGTCTGTCTGCAGTATCTAAGGAAAGACCATGATGTCATGTTGATGTCTGTCTGCAGTAGCTAAGGAAAGACCATGATGTCATGTTGATGTCTGTCTGCAGTAGGACCATGATGTCATGTTGATGTCTGTCTGCAGTAGCTAAGGAAAGACCATGATGTCATGTTGATGTCTGTCTGCAGTAGGACCATGATGTCATGTTGATGTCTGTCACCAGTAACTAAGGAAAGACCATGTTGTCATGACAATGGTGAAACATCAATAATATCTATTACAGTTTTTCCCAATTGCTAAAACACAATTTTGCAAACTAGGCTGGTTTTATCAAAATACTTAACACAATTCACAACACCACACACCCAAACTGCAAAATACCTCATATATCCTGCAAAATGAAGCACTGCAACCAAAACTACATATAGCATTATCAAAATCAAACGTTTGCACAAAATGGCACACACTTCATTCATATTACCAGATTTTTGTCTAACCAACTACACTCTGTTGGGTATAATGAAAAGCACTGTCATCTTTAGTATGCTTTGCCATTATACAAAAATAGTTCAAATTGTAGAAAATTATTCAGATTGTTCACATGCACAGAAATATTTGCAGATACACAAAAAAAAAAAAAAATGTCACCAAACAAGTCAGTGCAACATATGCACAGCAGATATATTTACATTGGACTGAACAAAAAATATGCTCACAAAAAACAGTAAACTGAAAAAGAAAATTGCAGAAAAAAATGTTCCGAAAAAATATATTGAAAAAAAAAAGAGGCAAGAAAAATAATTAGGCAGTATCTTGCCGCACAGCTGGGTCTGGCCACAACGCCTCATCCACATCACAGGCAATATCTTCCCTTGCCAGACATCGAGGGAAGAAGCGCCTTGAGTGCCTTATCCATCCCTGAATCGCACCCACATCAATCTCATCACATGCCTCTTCCATAGCCTGCACAAGAGGCATGCGCACAAAGGGCTGCCGGTCGTATACCTTCCACCGCCATGCCGAAAATAACTATTCTATGGGGTTCAGAAATGGTGAGTATGGTGGGAGGTATTGCACGATAAATGTTGGGTGGTCAGCAAACCAGTTTTGGACTGGGGCTGCACGATGAAAGCTCACGTTGTCCCATACTACAACGTACCGGGTTCTTTGATGGTCTGCATCATTCACACGCTCTGGTGGTATGATAATGTTGTGGAGTCTGTCCAGAAATGTGAGAATATGGGCTGTGTTGTATGGTCCAAGGTTGGCATGACGGTGGAGGACACCTTGCGTATTGGAGATGGCAGCGCACATTGTGAAGTTCCCATCACGTTGGCCAGGAACATCTATAATGGCTCTGTGGCCAATGTTGTTTCTCCCCCTTTCTTCTGGTCTTTGCTAGGTTGAACCCAGCCTCATCTATAAAGATGAACTCATGTGGGATTGCATGAGCATCCATTTCCAGTACTCTCTGAAAACAAAGAACAAAAGCAGTCAATATGGTGTTATCCAGTACACTGGGAAACAATGTTGCGTGTAGTGTACTGCAGTCAATATTGCACTTACATCCACATACGCTCGTCTGACCTCTTTTTTTCTTTGAGAGTTTCTCTCAAATGGCACCTTATAAAGTTGTTTCATTCTGATTTGGTTTCGCTTGAGAATGCGAGCCTATGTGGACGGACTGACTCGTTCAATGTTGTTGAATATGGTGTTGTCTTGGATGATGTGGCTTTGAATTTCTCGTAATCTGATTTTCATTATTTTCCAAAACCAAGTTTACAATGGCAGCTTCCTGTACCCCGGTGAACATTTGGCCCCTTCCTCCACCATGGTTGCATCTCTCAGTCCTTTAGAAAAACAAAAAAACAAAAATATAGGGCTTGGACAATGCAGCTTAAAGATATTTCCCCCACAGTAGAGTAAATCGTACAGGAAACTTGTGCACTTAGTGTATGACATCAGCCATTCATTAAGTAAACAGGTGTCACCCAACTGATACACTATGACATGGGGTGTACTAAATAGTGTGAAATAAATGTTGGTTACATACCTGTACTCCAGTCTAAATGTCCGGATGACACAGGCGACAGTAAAACGGCTCAAGTTGGGCTGCACTCTCTGTCCAGCCTCTCGCATTGTCAGCCCATGGTTGATGACATGATCAACTAAGGTTGCTCTGATTTCATTTGAAAGTTGTTGTCTTCTTTGGCCATGAACTCCTCTACCAGCTCTACCCCTACCTCTCACTCTTCCTCCCCCTCTCATTCTCACCCTCCCTCTTCCTCTTCCTCTCTCTGCAACGTCTTACATTGTTGTTATAAAACAAAAGACCTGTGGTCTTTTCATAGTGCTTACTTCCTGATTGAAGTGGTAACAATTAACCATTGAAGTGTTTGGCCAGGTGGCACATGTATTGGCCAATTAGCTCATGTAGTGTCATTTTGAATGGCAGTGTTTTGAAATGGCAAACATGTGACTTTATGTCAGATTGTTGTGTCTTGTGCAGAGAACCGTGTACAGTGCATTTAAAAAGTGCCATTTTGAATTGCAAAATGTGTGTAAAGCAGAAAATGTGTTTAGACTTTTGGAGACTTGAGAAGAGGTTTTGCTCTCTGTGTGTCAGTTGAAATAATTGTGCTGTGCATGTCATTTTAGTGTGTTAGCAATTGGAAAAAAAACTGTAATGTTGTTCACTCTGAAAAGTAGTATGACTACATTTATCAGATAAACAAGCATTCGGCATTTATGAAACATTGAAAGCTGCTTTTATGGTGGGTGGATGAGGCCAATGTTACTTTGTTTACTTAGGTTGTCTTATACTATTTAATTGGCATTGTCCTGTGGGTCCCATGTACAGTATGTTTTGCTACCTAGTTATATTTTATGAAAGAATCCAAAAGATAACTGCTATGTTTAGTATTACTGTATTCATGTGGAGTAGAATTTCAGGGTTGCGCTAAGTTCGAATTGAGGAAGTGATATGAATTTCAAATCCATAAATAGCTTTTCGTTTTTTTCAGTGCTTTGTCTCTCTGTTTTTGTGTATGTGTGTGTCAGTGTGCGCGTGCGTGTGTGTTTATCTCTCTCTGTGTGTGTATGTGTGTGTGTGTCAGGGTGTGTGTGTGTGTGTGTGCAACACGTCCTCACAGTCTCGTTTTCCATAAAAAGTTTAGGCATTAGTTACAAATGGTTAAGGTAAGGGTTAAGGTTTGGGATAGGTTTAAAAAAAACAAAAACATGCTAGCCTCGGAACAGGAGCTAGCATTTTACGCCCATACACCACCGCCATCCACAACCGCCGTCCACAACGCCCGTGAAAAACTCAGGCCTACTTGATGTTAATAGCACTCACTGTTGTCCCTGGTGGACAGTTTTGGAAGTCATCTCCCGACGTCCTCCTTACCTGGGTGGACGTCGAATTTTGCAGGGGATCTTCAACGACCTGGCTGGTGTGTGAGTGAGTGAGTGACTGAGTGAGTGTGAGTGTGTGTGTGTGTGTGTGTGTGTGTGTGTGTGTGTGTGTGTGTGAGGGTGTATGTGAAAAGGTGTGTGTGTGTGTGTGTGTGTGAGGTGTGTGTGTGTGTGTGTGTGAGGGTGTCACAGGAGGCTGATGAGAGGAGGACAGCTCATAATAACGGCCAGAACGGAGCGAATGGAAACCATGGAAACCATGTGTCTGATGTATTTGATACCATTCCAGCCATTACCACGATCCCGTCCTCCCCAATTAAGGTGGCACCAACCTCCTGTGGTGTGTATGTGTGTATGTGGCATGGAACAACCCTTACAAAAACAACACATGTCAAATGAGCAGTTTCACTTGTGAAAATCACATTTTCACATGTGAAATAGCTGTTTTCACATGTTGAGTTTAAATTTCACACGTGAAACCATATTTTCACATGTATTACATTTAGATTTCATATGTTAACGCCACCGTTTCACATGTGAGGAGAATATCAGAACAACTGCTGAACACATGAACTGGACTGACCCCCAACTATGATTCTCTGCACCTTAGTACACATGCTCTCACTCACTCACTCACTCACTCACTCACTCACTCACTCACTCACTCACTCACTCACTCACTCACTCACTCACTCACTCACTCACTCACTCACTCACTCATGCACAAACACACAAACACATTCATGCTACTTTCATGCTACACACACACCACAACTGCTGCTATCAGACTCTTATTATGATTGCTAAATACTGCACAACTTAAACACCTGCCCCACAATCCCCCCCTTCCCCAATACACGTGTACAGTGAGGGAAAAAAGTATTTGATCCCCTGCTGATTTTGTACGTTTGCCCACTGACAAAGAAATGATCAGTCTATAATTGTAATGGTGGGTTTATTTGAACAGTGAGAGACAGAATAACAGCTAAAAAATTGCATGTCAAAAATGTTATAAAATTATTTGCATTTTAATGAGGGAAATAAGTATTTGACACCCCTCTCAATCAGAAAGAATTCTGGCTCCCAGGTGTCTTTTATACAGGTAACGAGCTGAGATTAGGAGCACACTCTTAAAGGGAGTGCTCCTAATCTCAGCTTGTTACCTGTATAAAAGACACCTGTCCACAGAAGAAATCAATCAATCAGATTCAAAACTCTTCACCATGGCCAAGACCAAAGAGCTCTCCAAGGATGTCAGGGACAAGATTGTAGAACTACACAAGGCTGGAATGGACTACAAGACCATCGCCAAGCAGCTTGGTGAGAAGGTGACAACAGTTGGTGCGATTATTCGCAAATGGAAGAAACACAAAATAACTGTCAATCTCCCTCGGCCTGGGGCTCCATGCAAGATCTCACCTTGTGGAGTTGCAATGATCATGAGAACGGTGAGGAATCAGCCCAGAACTACACGGGAGGATCTTGTCAATGATCTCAAGGCAGCTGGGACCATAGTCACCAAGAAAACAATTGGTAACACACTACGCCGTGAAGAACTGAAATCCTGCAGCGCCCGGAAGGCCCCCCTGCTCAAGAAAGCACATATACAGGGCCGTCTGAAGTTTGCCAATGAACATCTGAATGATTCAGAGGAGAACTGGGTGAAAGTGTTGTGATCAGATGAGACCAAAATGGAGCTCTTTGGCATCAACTCAACTCGCCGTGTTTGGAGGAGGAGGAATGCTGCCTATGACCCCAGAACACCATCCCCACCGTCAAACATGGAGGTGGAAACATTATGCTTTGGGGGTGTTTTTCTGCTTAGGGGACAGGACAACTTCACTGCATCAAAGGGACGATGGATGGCGCCATGTACCGTCAAATCTTTGGTGAGAACCTCCTTCCCTCAGCCAGGGCATTGCAAATGGGCCGTAGATGGGTATTCCAGCATGACAATGACCCAAAACACATGGCCAAGGCAACAAAGCAGTGGCTCAAGAAGAAGCACATTAAGGTCCTGGAGTGGCCTAGCCAGTCTCCAGACCTTAATCGCATAGAAAATCTGTGGAGGGAGCTGAAGGTTCGAGTTGCCAAACGTCAGGCTCAAAACCTTAATGACTTGGAGAAGATCTGCAAAGAGGAGTGGGACAAAATCCCTCCTGAGATGTGTGCAAACCTGGTGGTCAACTATAAGAAACGTCTGACCTCTGTGATTGCCAACAAGGGTTTTGCCACCAAGTACTAAGTCATGTTTTGCAGAGGGGGTCAAATACTTATTTCCCTCATTAAAATGCAAATCAATTCATAACATTTTTGACATGCATTTTTCTGGATTTTTTTGTTGTTATTCTGTCTCTCACTTTTCAAATAAACCTACCATTAAAATTATAGACTGATCATGTCTTTGTCAGTGGGCAAACGTACAAAATCAGCAGGGAATCAAATACTTTTTTTCCCTCACTGTAAATACTGGACTATAAATTGATCCTTCCTGTATTAAACTGATGCTCAAATGTGTTATTCTACTGATCCAGTAGTGTATTATCTTGTATTATTTATTATTGTTGTTGCATTGTCCAGAAGGAACCTGAAAGTAGCATTTAATTGGACGATGTATACCATGTGTATCCCGTACATACGACTAATACAACTTGAAACTAACATGTTTTCACCTCGCATGTGAATTGTAGTTTCCAATGTCAAATTTGCTGTTCACGTGTGGGGTTGAAATTATTCTCCTCACGTCACATTTTTATTTAATTCGGTTTTTAATTTTCATTTTATGCACTTTGAGATGATTCTGTATAATGAAAAGTGCTTTACAAATGTAATGAATAATAATAATTATTATTATTTTTATTATTATTAATCTTATAATTATTATGTGAAAATAATGTGTTAACATGTTGCAGTAGAAATGTTTCCACCGGTGGAATTAGGGTAACCACATCTAAAAAGCTCAAATGCTGGACAAGGGAACGATTTAGTGAGAGCAGAGGGAGGGGTGTGTTAGGTCCATAGCCAAATACTGGAGTGTGAGAAAGAAAGCTATGACGCCAGATGGCTTGTCCAACCATCTACTATCCATCCACATTGTGCTACTGTCTCTAATGCTCTACTCAGAAAATATCAAGGCATTTTTCACTTCATATCTTCATCACATATTTCCCATTTTCAGTTTTATATTTCATACAGTATACCACATCTGATGACTCATTATTATTAGGATATATTCTTGCCTGGTCATGCATATCTATCACATGCACATGCTATCTGTCTCTATCATTCACTCTTAATCATTCTTGCTCTCTGTCTCTCTCTCTATTCAATATTCATTGAATGCTTTATTGGCATGAGTGGGTATTTGACACTGTTGCCGAAGCAATGTATATGAAGAAACACGAAAATGAACAACAATAATAATATACAGTGCCTAATAATATACATTCTGTTACGTTACAGCCATATTCTAAAATTGATTAAATAAATACACAAAAATGTATGCACGCATGACTGTAAGTCGCTTTGGATAAAAGCGTCTGCTAAATGGCATATTAATTATTAATTAATTAATTTTTTAATTAATTAAAAAATAAAAATCCTCATCAATCTACACACAATTCCCCATAATGACAAATGATAACAGGCTTTTAGACATTTTTGCAAATGTATTAAAAATGAAAAACAGAAATACCTTATTTACATAAGTATTCAGACCCTTTGCTATGAGACTAGAAATTGAGCTCAGGTGCATCCTATTTCCATTGATCATCCTTGAGATGTTTCTACAACTTGATTGGAGTCCACCTGTGGTCAATTCAATTGATTGGACATGATTTGAAAAGGCACACACCTATCTATATAAGGTCCCACAGTTGACAGTGCATGTCAGAGCAAAAACTAAGCCATTAGGTCGAAGGAATTGTCCATAGAGCTCCAAGAGAGGATTTTGTCGGGGCACAGATCTGGGGAAGGATACCAAAAAATGTGTGCAGCATTGAAGGTCTGCAAGAACACAGTGGTTTCCATCATTCTTAAATGGAAGATGTTTGGAACCACCAAGACGCTTCCTAGAGCTGGCCAAATTGAGCAATCGGGGGAGAAGGGCCTTGGTCAGGGAGGTGACCAAGAACCCAATGGTCACTCTGACAGAGCTCTAGAGTTCCTCTGTGGAGATGGGAGAACCTTCCAGAAGGACAAACATTTCTGCAGCACTCCACCAATCAGGCCTTTATGGTAGAGTGGCCAGACGGAAGCCAATCCTCAGTAAAAGGCACATGACACATGACAGCCTGCCAAAAGGCACCTAAAGGACTCTCAGACCATGAGAAACAAGATCTCTGGTCTGATGAAACCAAGATTGAACTCTTTGGCCTGAATGCCAAGCGTCACGTCTGGAAGAAACCTTGCACCATCCCTACGGTGAAGCATGGTGGTGCCAGCATCATGCTGTGGGGATTTTGTCAGCGGCATGAACTGGGAAACTAGTCAGGATTGAGGCAAAGATGAACGGAGCAAAGTACAGAGAGGTCCTTTATGAAAACCTGCTCCAGAGTGCTCAGGAACTCAGACTGGGGTGAAGGTTCACCTTCCAACAGGACAATGACCCTAAGCACACAGCCAAGACAATGCAGGAGTGGCTTCGGGACAAGTCTCTGAATGTCCTTGAGTGGCCCAGCCAGAGCCCGGACTTGAACCCGATCAAACATCTCTGGAGAGACCTGAAAATAGCTGTGCAGCGACACTCCCCATCCAACCTGACAGAGCTTGAGAGGATCTGCAGAGAGGAATCAGAGACACTCCCTAAATACAGGTGTGCCAAACTTGTAGCGTCATACCCAAGAAGACTCGAGGCTGTAATCGCTGCCAAAGGTGCTTGAACAAAGTACTGAGTAAAGGGTCTGAATACTTATGAATACTTATTAACTGTGATAGTTTCGTTTTTATTTTTAACAAATTTGCAAAAATGTCTAAAAAACTATTTTTGCTTTGTCATTATGGGGTATTTTGAGTAGATTGATGAGGGGAAAACAACTATTTAATCAATTTTAGAATAAGCCTGTAATGTAACAAAATGTGGAGAAAGTCAAGGGGTCTGAATACTTTCCAAATGAAATGTCTTCTACAGTATCTCTGTCTTTGATGTAGTACTGTAAACCACCGTGGTTTTGCTACATCCTTCTCAAAACAGTGAGTGTGTGTCACTCTGTGTGTGTGTGTGTGTGTGTGTGTGTGTGTGTGTGTGTGTGTGTGTGTGTGTGTGTGTGTGTGTGTGTGTGTGTGTGTGTATGTGTTGGTAATGAAAATGTATGCACTCACTAACTGTAAGTCGCTAAAATGACTAAAATGTAAAATGTAATGCCGTGAGCTCGTTAGTTAGTAACATTGGCTAAAACTCTTGATCACATAGTTACAGTATCTAGGGCTGACTCTCTGTACCTGCCACCACCTCCCACTTTACACACACACACACTCACACGCACACGCACACACTCACATGCATGCACGCACGCACAAACACACACTCACACACCACACACACACATACACACACACACACACACACACACTCCGTTGTCTTGAATAGTCTTATGAATAGGATTAGCTGTGGATATTTACCGTATTTCAAATGAACCGTCTCACTCAGTGTTACTCAGTGACTAATTGTGTTTGAGTGTGTGTGAGTACACTATGTATCCATATGACATATCATAATAAGAATATAAAAGAATATAAAATATCATACAGTGAATAAAGATATTAGGAAAACCCATAGAAGATTCACCTGTTGGATAACTATGTGGACGTGACTGCACCAATCGCTAGTGGACATGACTCCACCAATCGCTAGTGGACATGACTCCACCAATAGCTAGTGGACGTGACTCCACCAATCACTAGTGGACGTGACTGCACCAATCACTAGTGGATGTGACTCCACCAATCACTAGTGGACGTGACTGCACCAATCACTAGTGGACGTGACTCCACCAATCGCTAGTGGACATGACTCCACCAATCGCTAGTGGACGTGTCTCCACCAATCGCTAGTGGACGTGTCTCGACCAATCGCTAGTGGACGTGACTCCACCAATCGCTAGTGGACGTGACTCCACCAATCACTAGTGGACGTGACTCCACCAATCGCTAGTGGACATGACTCCACCAATCGCTAGTGGACGTGACTCCACCAATCGCTAGTGGACGTGACTCCACCAATCGCTAGTGGACGTGACTCCACCAATCGCTAGTGGACGTGACTCCACCAATCGCTAGTGGACGTGACTCCACCAATCGCTAGTGGACGTGACTCCACCAATCGCTAGTGGACGTGACTCCACCAATCGCTAGTGGACGTGACTCCACCAATCGCTAGTGGACTTGTCTCCACCAATCGCTAGTGGACGTGACTCCACCAATCGCTAGTGGACGTGACTCCACCAATCGCTAGTGGACGTGACTCCACCAATCGCTAGTGGACGTGACTCCACCAATCGCTAGTGGATGTGACTCCACCAATCACTAGTGGACGTGACTCCACCAATCGCTAGTGGACTTGACTGCACCAATCACTGGTGGACGTGACTCCACCAATCGCTAGTGGACTTGACTGCACCAATCGCGAGTGGACGTGACTCCACCAATCGCTAGTGGACGTGACTCCACCAATCGCTAGTGGACGTGTCTCCACCAATCACTAGTGGACGTGACTCCACCAATCACTAGTGGACGTGACTGCACCAATCGCTAGTGGACGTGACTCCACCAATTGCTAGTGGACTTGACTGCACCAATCACTAGTGGACGTGACTCCACCAATCGCTAGTGGACGTGACTCCACCAATTGCTAGTGGACGTGACTGCACCAATCACTAGTGGACGTGACTGCACCAATCACTAGTGGACGTGACTCCACCAATCGCTAGTGGACGTGACTCCACCAATCGCTAGTGGACGTGACTGCACCAATCGCTAGTGGACGTGTCTCGACCAATCGCTAGTGGACGTGACTCCACCAATCGCTAGTGGACGTGACTCCACCAATCGCTAGTGGACGTGTCTCCACCAATCACTAGTGGACGTGACTCCACCAATCGCTAGTGGACGTGACTGAACCAATCGCTAGTGGACGTGACTGAACCAATCGCTAGTGGACGTGACTCCACCAATCGCTAGTGGACGTGACTGCACCAATCACTAGTGGACGTGTCTCCACCAATCACTAGTGGACGTGACTGCACCAATCGCTAGTGGACGTGACTGCACCAATCGCTAGTGGACGTGACTCCACCAATCGCTAGTGGACGTGACTGCACCAATCGCTAGTGGACGTGTCTCCACCAATCACTAGTGGACGTGACTGCACCAATCGCTAGTGGACGTGACTCCACCAATCGCTAGTGGACGTGAATGCACCAATCATTGGTGGACGTGAATGCACATATTCCCAAGTCAGTCTACACCAATCGCTGTGGTGAGTACAGGTCGGCGAGACAATCTAACTTAAGTGTTATAATCCCTTATTGCTTGTGGTCTTTTATATAACAAATGTAATGCGTGTTAGAAAGGTTTTAGCAAATGGAATATGCTTGTAGACGCCAGCGACTATTATACATTTGTATTATTAGAGGATACCATGTAAAGTTCAGAAGCTATTCAACTAAATGTTTCATGTAAAATATTAACATTTCATTTTTTCTGAGCATAATACATGAAGAAAAAATGCTTACACAAGATCTGCAGTTATTATTCATCTGTAAACTGAGTGCACAAAACATTAGGAACACCTGCTCTTTCCATGACATAGACTGACCAAGTGAATCCAGGTGATGTCACTTGATAAATCCACTTCAAACAGTGTAGATGAAGGGGAGGAGACAGGTTTACCTCTACGGGATCGGTGTCCCGTATACGGGTTGAGCTAACGTGCGCTAATGTGATTAGCATGACTGTTGTAAGTAACAGCAAACTTTCCAGGACATAGACATGTCTTATATGGGCAGAGAGCTTAAATTCTTGTTAATCTAACTGCACTGACCAATTTATATAACGTACTTACTTTCAGTAATCTTATAATATAATAATATGCCATTTAGCAGACGCTTTTATCCAAAGCGACTTACAGTCATGTGTGCATACATTTTTACGTAATATTGCTCTGATTTGTCATCCTAAGTGTCTCAGAGATAAAATGTAGCATAGTTTTGTTTGATAAAATCAAATTTTATATTCAAATGTAGGAACTGGGTTCTACAGTTTGAACTCCTGCTGTCTCTGGCTCCACACCCACCCCGCCCGGCCATCTAGATGTGTGAAAGTTAGTGTATAGGCTAATGACCATCATGTACGACATTCCTGGGAGTGTGTAAACTTACATTTTGTATTACCATATCATTTTTGTATGTTCTCTGTAGTTATGTACTTCAAAATGTATCAATTGACCAATTCGGCACATTTGGGCAGACTTGATACAAAATAGTCCAGTATTGCAATGCTTCACTGGATCAATCTGAAACTTTGCAGACACACTGCTGCCATCTAATGGCCAAAATCTAAATTGCGCCTAAACTGCAATATTATATTGTGGCCTTTCTCTTGCATTTCAAAGATGAAAAAAAACAAAAAACAAAAACTTTTTGTTGTATTATCTTTTACCAGATCTAATGTGTTATATTCTCCTACGTTAATTTCAAATGTCCACAAACTTCAAAGTGTTTCCTTTCAAATGGTATCAAGAACATGCATATCCTTGCTTCAGGTCCTGAGCTACAGGCAGCTAGATTTGGATATGTCATTTTAGGCGGAAATTGAAAAAAAGGGTCAGATCCTTAAGAGGTTAAAGAGGATTTTTAAGCCTTGAGAAAATTGAGACATAGATTGTGTATGTGTGCCATTCAGAGGGTGAATGGGCAAGACAAAATAATGTAAGTGTCTTTGAACGAGGTATGGTAGTAGGTGCCAGGAGCACCGGTTTGTGTCAAGAACTGCAACATTCCTGGGTTTTTCAAACTCAACAATTTCCCGTGTGTATCAAGAATGGTCCACCACCCAAAGGACATCCAGCCAATTTGACACAGCTGTGGGAAGCATTGGAGTAAACATGGGCCAGCATCCCTGTGGAAAGCCCCAACAAATGGAGGCTGTTCTGAGGGCAAAACGGGGTGCAACTCAATATTAGGAAGGTGTTCCTAATGTTTTGTACACTCAGTGTATATGTCAAGAGTTCCAAGATCTCACACAGCTTTACGTCACTGAAGCCAGAGAGATTCCATTGGCATTTCATTAAAATATAATGATGCTCTTCTATTTTTTAAATGGATGGCAAGTTAAGAATACTGATCATGTGATGCCAGATGGATGGAGATGTAAAGCTATGGCTGATATAAATATCTGGAAAATGGAACAAATACAACTCTTGATGTGTTGAGGAAATATCAGAGGACTGATTCCATGAAGACCTACAGAAAAAGCTGTTTGTAGCGCTGAATTTGCTATGGAAAAAATAAGCTGAGCAACCATCTGGTCGTCTTAGAAAATACGCCGAAATAATTCAGAGAATGGACGTTTCTGTATCGGTTTAACAAACACAATTTATTCACAAACAACTGTTATTAATTAGTTTGTTACACTTTTCATTTCTTGTGTTACATTAAAACAGATATACTTGTTTTCTTGTTCTGTCTTTGTTTACTGAAACACATACTGTGTGTAATGTGCAGCCAGCCAGCCAGCCAGCCAGCCAGCCAGCCAGTCCTCTTGCCAAAAACCCAAGCTAAACTAAAGGATAGTCCTCATTTAGCACTGTAGAAATAACACATTAAAGTCACTTTGAAACGCATTCCCAAAAAATTGGCATTTGCCAAGAGCATGTCCTCTATAGCGGTTGTGCCAAGGAAGAGAGAGAGGGAGAGGGAGAGGGAGAGGGAGAGGGAGAGGGAGGGAGAGAGAGAGAGAGAGAGAGAGGGAGAGAGGGAGAGAGAGAGAGAGAGGGAGAGAGAGAGAGAGAGAGAGAGAGAGAGAGAGAGAGAGAGAGAGAGAGAGAGAGAGAGAGAGAGAGAGAGAGAGAGAGAGAGAGAGAGAGAGAGAGAGAGAGCTGGCTATTCAAGGCATTACTCCTCATTAGTCAGTAATAAACTTAAGATAAAAAGTCCTGGGATTCCTTCTATTAAATGAAAGCTAAATTGGTGCAGCATTAATTGCTTTAACTCAAGCAGAGGAGAGGCTGGTCTTGGCTCGTCTCTCTGCCTCATGTACTCTAAAACCACTGTGAGTCAGCGGCTAAAAAGAGAACCTGTCCAAATCCTACTTTCCCGTACATGTCTAGTATTGTGGTATATTCACAGCTGCGAATGAAAAAAACCTATCCTTAACATTATGGGCTGGTTTCCCGGACACAGATTAAGCCCAGTCCTGACTCCTGGACTAATCTTTGTCAGGGAAACTGTGCCCTAAGAGTAAGTCGATAAGAGACATAACCGATATCAGTAGGCCTGAGTTTAGCTGGAGAGAATCCCAGGGCCATGATCCTACTCCAAACTCACTATCTCATCCTCATCAGTATGCCAGAGCATTCTGACCTTTCAACAGACTACATTCATTCTGTGCTATCGTCCTTCCTCAGTGGTGCAGGATCCTTTTAGGACTCATTCTCATGCCATGACACTATTAAAGAAGCTGTGTTTGTTAGCCAAATGCATTTCTGCTGCTGGGGCATCCTCAGGGTCTGGTGATATGAATATTTCATCTCTCTAAAAATACAATCTGGGGGAAAACAATTGACTGTAGGTACGTCGCCATGTTGTTAACGCCTATCCAGTCTTGTCCGTCTTCCTCTTTTCACATCTAGCCTCTCTATCTCACTCTCTCTGCTCACTCTCTCTGCTCACTCTCTGCTCACTCTCTCTGCTCACTCTCTCTGCTCACTCTCTCTGCTCACTCTCTGCTCACTCTCTCTGCTCACTCTCTCTGCTCACTCTCTCTGCTCACTCTCTCTGCTCACTCTCTGCGCCCTGCAACACTAGACTCTCACTATCCAGTGAATTACAAGTGCCTAGGGGGTAAGGGCTAGTGGGTAGGGAGTAAGGGCTAGGGGTTAGGGAGTAAGGGCTAGGGGGTAGGGGGTAAGGGCTAGGGGGTAGGGGGTAGGGGGTAAGGGCTAGGGGTTAGGGGGTAAGGGCTAGTGGGTAGGGAGTAAGGGCTAGGGGGTTAGGGGAGTAAGGGCTAGGGGGTAGGGGGTAAGGGCTAGGGGGTAGGGAGTAAGGGCTAGGGGGTAGGGGGTAAGGGCTAGGGGCTAGGGAGTAAGGGCTAGGGGTAAGGGCTAGGGGTTAGGGGGTAAGGGCTAGGGGTTAGGGAGTAAGGGCTAGGGGGTAGGGGGTAAGGGCTAGGGGGTAGGGGGGTAAGGGCTAGGGGCTAGGGAGTAAGGGCTAGGGGGTAAGGGCTAGGGGGTAGGGAGTAAGGGCTAGGGGGTAGGGAGTAAGGGCTAGTGGGTAGGGAGTAAGGGCTAGTGGGTAGGGAGTAAGGGCTAGGGGGTAGGGAGTAAGGGCTAGGGGGTAGGGGGTAAGGGCTAGGGGCTAGGGGAGTAAAGGCTAGGGGGTAAGGGCTAGGGGTTAGGGAGTAAGGGCTAGGGGTTAGGGAGTAAGGGCTAGGGGGTAAGGGCTAGGGGTTAGGGGGTAAGGGCTAGTGGGTAGGGAGTAAGGGCTAGGGGTTAGGGGGTAAGGGCTAGTGGGTAGGGGGTAAGGGCTAGGGGTTAGGGGGTAAGGGCTAGTGGGTAGGGGGTAAGGGCTAGGGGGTTAGGGGGTAAGGGCTAGGGGGTAGGGGGTAAGGGCTAGGGGGGTAAGGGCTAGGGGTTAGGGAGGAAGGGCTAGGGGGTTAGGGAGTAAGGGCTAGGGGGTAAGGGCTAGGGTTAGGGAGTAAGGGCTAGGGGTTAGGGGAGTAAGGGCTAGGGGGTAAGGGCTAGGGGTTAGGGAGTAAGGGCTAGGGGTTAGGGAGTAAGGGCTAGGGGGTAAGGGCTAGGGGTTAGGGAGTAAGGGCTAGGGGGTAGGGAGTAAGGGCTAGGGGGTAAGGGCTAGGGGTTAGGGAGTAAGGGCTAGGGGCTAGGGGTTAGGGAGTAAGGGCTAGGGGGTAAGGGCTAGGGGTTAGGGAGTAAGGGCTAGGGGGTAGGGAGTAAGGGCTAGGGGGTAAGGGCTAGGGGGTAGGGAGTAAGGGCTAGGGGGTAGGGAGTAAGGGCTAGGGGGTAGGGAGTAAAGGCTAGGGGCTAGGGAGTAAGGGCTAGGGGGTAGGGAGTAAGGGCTAGGGAGTAAAGGCTAGGGGCTAGGGAGTTGATCTGGGCTTTTAGAGATAGTCAGCAGCACTGGGACTGAGATGGAGAGTAAATGACCTCGCAAAGACTTCTGTGAAGTGGAAACTGATTTGGGTGTAGGAAGACAGCTCTGGGGAGCAGGGGGGCTCTTATTACTTTATCTTAGTATCCGTTTTTAGCCCAGCACCATTTAGGATGTGATGTCATCCTCTTGGAGACTTTGTCCCACATGGCACTGTATTCCCTATGTGGTGCACTACTTTTGGGCCAGGACCCATAGGGAAAAGGGTTCCATTTGGGATGCACACAAGAGTTTTTTTTTTTTGGGTCCAAACTGACTCATCTCATCAGTATTCCTTTGAGCTGCCAGGTTACAGACACACTCTGTGTTATCTGCCCTCCTCAGTTCAGTAGTGCGGCATCCTTTCAGTAGTCTTATTAATCGCCACAACATTCTTCAAGAAGGACGTTTTCTCTATATAGTGCACTGCTTTTTACCAGGGCCTGATTGGACACTCACAATATAGTGAATAGGGTGGTATTTGTGACGCAAACCAGGACGTTGGGGCATCCTCAGGGCCTGGTTATATGATTTGATCTCTTTCTCTCTCTCTCTCTCTCTCTCTCTCTCTCTCTCTCTCTCTCTCTCTCTCTCTCGCTCTCTCTCTCTCTCTCTCACTACTGGGGAACTGTGGTGCTGTATGTCGTGTTGCACTCTGCATTTTTCACACAAAGTAGTAAAAGTAGTAAAACAATATGATCTGCAATCTGTGATCACTATTAGTCACGAACTACAACCTTGTGTTATGTGTCTAACCTGAGATACCCCGAACCCTAACAGATGTTTTTCAACTGTTATTTTTCCCTTGTCACTCTCAAACCAGTAGGCTGCTGTATCTTCTGCCATGTTGCTCTGTTCACACCAAGACTGAGAACATTATGGTCTGCAATCTGCAATCATAATATATATGAATCGTTACAAAGAGAACCTGGGAACATCACAGGATCTGTTCACACGAAGGCAGTAAGGAAATGTGCCGTACAACTGCAAACATACTCTGTACACACCATACCCACACTACACTACCCACACTACACTACCCACACTACACTACACACTACACTACCCATACCATACCCACACCATACCCACACTACACTACCCACACCATACCCACACTACACACCACACACACTACCCACACTACACTACCCACACAACACTACCCACACTACCCACACTACACACCACCCACACTACACTACCCACACTACACTACCCACACTACACTACCCACACTACACTACCCACACTACCCACACTACACACCACCCACACTACACTACCCACACTACACTACCCACACCATACCCACACTACACACCACACACACTACCCACACTACACTACCCACACTACACTACCCACACTACACACCACCAACACTACACTACCCACACTACACTACCCACACTACACTACCCACACTACACTACCCACACTACACACCACCCACACTACACTACCCACACTACACTACCCACACTACACACCACATACACTACCCACACTACACTACCCACACTACACACCACCCACACTACACTACCCACACTACACTACCCACACTACCCACACTACACTACCAACACTACACTACCCACACTACACACCACACACACTATACACTACACACTACCCATACTACACAACCCACACTACACTACCCACACTACACTACCCGCTACCCACACTGACTACACCACTCACACTAAATTACCCACACTATACTACCCACACTACACTACCCACACCACACTACCCACACCACACTACCCACACTACACTACCCACACCATACCCACACCATACCCATACTACACACCACACACACTACCCACACTACACTACCCACACTACCCACACTACACTACCCATACTACACTACCCACACTACACTACCCACACTACACTACCCACACTACCCACACTACACACCACCCACACCACACTACCCACACTACACACCACCCACACACACCACCCACACTACACTACCCACACTACACTACCCACACTACCCACACTACACACCACCCACACTACACCACCCACACTACATTACCCACACTACACTACCCACACTACCCACATTACACACACTATACACTACACACTACCCAAACTACACTACCCACACTACACTACCCACACTACACTACCCACACTACCCACACTACACACCACCCACACTACACTACCCACACTACACTACCCACACCACACTACCCATACTACACTACCCACACTACACTACCCACACTACACACCACCCACACCACACCACCCACACTACACTACCCACACTACACTACCCACACTACACTACCCATACTATACTACCCACACACACTACCCACACTACACTACCCACACTACACACCACACACACTATACACTACACACTACCCACACTACACTACCCACACTACACAACCCATACTACACTACCCACACTACACTACCCACACTACACAACCCACACAACACTACCCACACTACACTACCCATACTACACTACCCACACTACACACTACCCACACTATTTCCTACCCACACTACCTACACCACACACTACACACACACTACCCACACTATACACACTACCCACACCAAACACTACACACACACTACCCACACTTTACACACTACCCACACCCCACACTACACACACACTACCCACACTATACACACTACCCACACCACACACACCACTGTACCCAACCAGTAAGAAATCAGAGATTATGTCCCTCCATGCCGCTGAGCAGCGACCCAACTCAGGCACCAGTATGCAGTATATTTATTGTATTTATTTATTTTTAATTTATATTATTCTCATTAAGCAACAGTAAGGTGGTGGGTAGCAGATTTCATCTGGGCCGTCATTGTGTAGAAGTTAAGTGTGGTCTAAAGGAAACACCTCCGTCTGAAATGTCTCCTTTAGAGGAGACAGATGAGAGGACAGATAGAGGAGAGAAAAGAGAGAGAAGAAGAGGAGAGAAAAGAGAGAGAAGAAGAGGAGAGAAAAGAGAGAGAAGAAGAGAAGAGAAAAGAGAGAGAAGAAGAGGAAAGAAAAGAGAGAGAAGAAGAGGAGAGAAAAGAGAGAGAAGAAGAGAAGAGAAAAGAGAGAGAAGAAAAGAGAAAAGAGAGAGAAGAAGAGGAGAGAAAAGAGAGAGAAGAAGAGGAGAGAAAAGAGAGAGAAGAAGAGAAAACTCTGGTCCAACCCGGGAAACCTCACCCTGAGCAGCTCTCAGAAATCTCTTCCCAGAAAAGTATTCTATCCAAAGTCGATTTAACCAAACAAATACAAAGCGGAATGTGGATAGAATAAAATAGAAAGAGTTGGTAGAAGATGAAGATGAGATTTAGCCAATTGTGTTGAATATGATTGGTATGCACTTTTGCTACACACATCCTAGCACAAAAGCTTATTGAATGACTATGCAGTGACAGCAAAAGCTATAAAATGTTTGCACAGTGTAAGACAGTTTTGCTTTTCATTAATATGGTTGAATAGGAGTGGGAAAATAATGAGGAGAGATGAAACCTACATTATCATAGAGGACAAGGACAGAGACAGGACATGTACATTTTCATAGAGGACAAGGACAGCGACAGGAAACATACATTATCATAGAGGAGAAAGACAGAGACAGGACATGTATATTATCATAGAGGACAAGGTCATGGGTGCACCTCAGCCACGCTCAAGGTCCTGAACGATATTATAACCGCGATCGATAATAGACAGTACTGTGCAGCCGTCTTCATTGACCTGGCCAAGGCTTTCGACTCTGTCAACCACCACATTCTTATTGGCAGACTAAATAGCCTTGGTTTCTCAAATGACTGCCTCGCCTGGTTCACCAACTACTTCTCAGATGGAGTTCAATGTGTCAAATCGGAGGGCCTGTTGTCTGGAGCTATGGCAGTCTCTATGGGGGTGCCACAGGGCTCAATTCTTGGGCCGACTCTTTTCTCCGTGTATATCAATGATGTCGCTTTTGCTGCTGGTGACTCTCAGATCCACCTCTACGCAGACGACACCATTTTGTATACATCTGGCCCTTCATTGGACACTGTGTTAACAAACCTCCAAACGAGCTTCAATGCCATACAACACTCCTTCAGTAGCCTCCAACTGCTCTTAAACACTAGTAAAACTAAATGCATGCTCTTCAATCGAACGCTGCTGGCACCCGCCTACCCGACTAGAATCACTACTCTCGACGGGTCTGACCTAGAGTATGTGGACAACTACAAATACCTAGGTGTCTGGTTAGACTGTAAACTCTCCTTCCAGACTCACATTAAGAATCTCCAATCCAAAGTTAAATCTAGAATTGGCTTCCTATTTCGCAACAAAGCCTCCTTCACTCATGCTGCCAAACATGCCCTCGTAAAACTGACTATCCTACCGATCCTTGACTTCGGCGATGTCATTTACAAAATAGCCTCCAACACTCTACTCAGCAAATTGGATGTAGTCTATCACCATGCCATCCGTTTTGTCTCCAAAGCCCTCCAAAGAAACCACTTTGTCTCCAAAGAGGTTGGAGTCTGTTTGATTGAGTGTGTGGACAGGTGTCTTTTATACAGGTAACAAGTTCAAACAGGTGCAGTTAATACAAGTTATGAGTGGAGAATAGGAGGGCTTCTTTAAAAAAACTAACAGGTCTGTGAGAGCCGGAATTCTTACTGGTTGGTAGGTGATCAAATACTTATGTCATGCAATAAAATGCAAATTAATTATTTAAAAATCATACAATGTGATTTTCTGGATTTTTGTTTTAGATTCCGTCTCTCACAGTTGAAGTGTACCTATGATAAAAATTACAGACCTCTACATGCTTTGTAAGTAGGAAAACCTGCAAAATCGGCAGTGTATCAAATACTTGTTCTCCCCACTGTATATGTTGATGATTTGGTTATTCTATCACCAACCAAAGGTATTCAACAGAACCTTAACATTCTAGAGCAATGCAAATATAGCTTTTTGGTCTCATCAGACCACATGACATTCTCCCATTCCTCCTCTGGATCATCCAGATGGTCATTGGCAAACTTCAGACGGGCATGGACATGCGCTGGCTTGAGCAGGGGGACCTTGCGTGCGCTGCAGGATTTTAATCCATGACGGCGTAGTGTGTTACTAATGGTTTTCTTTGAGACTGTGGTCCCAGCTCTCTTCAGGTCATTGACCAGGTCCTGCCGTGTAGTTCTGGGCTGATCCCTCACCTTCCTCATGATCATTGATGCCCCACGAGGTGAGATCTTGCATGGAGCCCCCAGACCGAGGGTGATTGACCGTCATCTTGAACTTCTTCCATTTTCTAATAATTGCGGCAACAGTTGTTGCCTTCTCACCAAGCTGCTTGCCTATTGTCCTGTAGCCCATCCCAGCCTTGTGCAGGTCTACAATTTTATCCCTGATGTCCTTACACAGCTCTCTGGTCTTGGCCATTGTGGAGAGGTTGGAGTCTGTTTGATTGAGTGTGTGGACAAGTGTCTTTTATACAGGTAACGAGTTCAAACAGGTGAAGTTAATACAGGTAATGAGTGGAGAAAAGGAGGGCCTCTTAAAGAAAAACTAACAGGTCTGTGAGAGCCGGAATTCTTACTGGTTGGTAGGTGATCAAATGCTTATGTCATGCAATATAATGCAAATTAGTTACTTAAAAATCATACAATGTGATTTTCTGGATTTTTGTTTTAGATTCCGTCTCTCACAGTTGAAGTGTACCTATGATAAAAATGACAGACCTCTACATGCTTTGTAAGTAGGAAAACCTGCAAAATCGGCAGTGTATCAAATACTTCTTCTCCCCACTGTACTTTTGTTTCCCTTACAGTATGTATTGCTTTTCATTTGCACACACAAAATATTTTAGTTGTGAAGGTTGTGCCAAAGGTAGAGAATTGTGTGTTGTGTTTTGCCAAATGTTTGTTATACAGTTGCAATCTGACTGTAAAGCAAAACATGTGCCAGGAGTATTGCAGATTTGCTGTACGGTTTTGCTAAATGAGGTACAGGTTTGGGTCAGATTTGCTGTACGGTTCTGCTAAATGAGGTACAGGTTTGGGTCATTGTGCCTCATGGGCCAGTTTTAGTGTGTAAACAATTGGGAAAATTGTAAAAGCATTGTCTATAGATAGATACAGTACCAGTCAAAAGTTTGGACACACCTACTTATTCAATTTTTTTTTTTTTTTTACTATTTTCTACATTGTAGAAAAATTGTGAAGACATCAAAACTATGAAATAACACATATGGAATCATGTAGTAACCAAAAAAGTGTTAAACAAATCAAAACCTGCTCCAGAGTGGGGCGAAGGTTCACCGTCCAACAGGACAACGACCCTAAGCACACAGCCAAGACAACGCAGGGGTGGCTTCGGGACAAGTCTCTGAATGTCCTTGAGTGGCCCAGCCAGAGCCCGGACTTGAACCTGATCTAACATCTCTGGAGAGACCTGAAAATAGCTGTGCAGCGACGCTCCCCATTTATAAAACCTTTCAACCAAAAACCAACCACCATTGACCAATCAAACGACGCATGTACTAATCCGCAAACATGCACACTGTGGTACTGAACTGAAGACCTGACATTCTCACAATTTGTTATCAAGTTTATTTCCCTTGAATGGTCTATAATTACGGTGCCTTCAGAAAGTATTCATACCCCTTGACTTATTCCACATTCTATTGTGTTACAGCCTGAATTCAAAATGGATTAGATAAAAAAAAAAATCTTACCCATCTACAGATAATACCCCATAATGGCAAAGTGAAAACATGTTTTTAGACATTTTTGCAAACGTTTTTTTACGTAATTATTCACACCCCTGTGTCAGTACTTTGTAGAAGCACCTTTTGGCAGCGATTACAGCTGTGCATCTTTCTGGGTAAGTCTCTAAGAGCTTTTGCACACCTGAATTGTACAATATTTAACACACTCTTCATTTAAAGATTCTTCAAACTCTGTCAAGTTGGTTGTTGATCATTGCTAGACATGCATTTTCAAGTCTTGCTATAGATTTAAGTCAAAACTGTACCTAAGCCGCTCAGAAACATTCAATGTCGTCTTCACAAGCAACTCCAGTATCCTTTTCGCTTTGTGTTTTAGGTTATTGTCCTGCTGAAAGGTGAATTTGTCTCCCAGTGTCTGTTGGAAAGCAGACTGAACCAGGTTTTCCTCTAGGATTTTGCCTGTGCTTAGCTCTATTCCGTTTCTTTTTATCCTAAAAGGGATATTCAATGTCAGCTTTTTATATTTTTTTACCCATCTACCAATAGGTGCCCTTCTTTCCAAGGCATTGGAAAACCTCCCTGGTCTTTGTGGTTGAATCTGTGTTTGAAATTCACTGTTCGACTGAGGGACCTTACATATAATTGTATGTTTGGGGTACAGAGATGAGGTAGTCATTCATAAATCATGTTAAACACTAGTATTGCACACAGAGTGTCCATGCAACATATTGGGGGGGTATGATATTTATGCCTCTAACTTTCTTATTTATTATTGTGCCCAATATAAATGAATGGTAATGTATTGTGTCATTTGAGTCACTTTTATTGTAAATACAAATATAATATGTTCCTGAACACTTCTACATTAATGTGGATGCTATCATGATTACGGATATTGTACTCCTGAGTGGCGCAGTGGTCTAAGGCACTGCATCGCAGTGCTAACTGTGCCATAGAGATCCTGGTTCGAATCCAGGCTCTGTCGCAGCCGGTCGCGACCGGAGACTCATGGGCGGCGCACAATTGGCCCAGCGTCGTCCAGGGTAGGGGAGGGAATGGCCGGCAGGGATGTAGCTCAGTTGATAGAGAATGGTGTTTGCAACGCCAGGGTTGTGGGTTTGATTCCCACGGGGGGCCAGTATAAAAAAAATATATGTATTCACTAACTGTAAGTCGCTCTGGATAAGAGCGTCTGCTAAATGACTAAAATGTAAATATTAAGTGACTTGGTAAGCACATTTATAAATATTGACTCAAGACATTTCAGCTTTTCATTTTTAATTAATTTGTAAACATTTCTACAAATATAATTCAACTTTTATATTATGGGGTATTGTGGAAGTGACACAAAATCTCAATTTAATATATTTTAAATTCAGGCTGTAACACAACAACATTTGGAAAATGTAAAGGGGTGTGAGTACTTTCTGAAGATACTGAATTCTGAATAATAATTATTCAGAATAATAATAATAATAATAATAATAATAATAATAATAATAATAATAATAATAATAATAATATTCTAGAATAAGGCGCTGTACATGCTCCACAGATCAACATGAGTAATGTCTTACTGGAAATATTTGACCCATGACAAGCTAGCTATGTTGAGTAGACTAGCCTACGCCTCTTCTTTGGATGGGAAAGAGTCAAAGATTCCTGGAGAGCTGTAGCTGCCCACAGAACTAGCATAACAGCCAGATTCACACTATTATGCCGACCCGAACAAAACTGGCCCAGAGAATTTATTTTCACATTGTCCTTTCCAGCAGAGTTCTAATGATACATAACCAGGCTAGCCCAGTACAGCTTGGCTCGGCACGGTTTGGCTCTGTAGTGTGAAAAGGGTAATACAATAACATTCTTCTCCTGGGAGGGAAAGGGTTGGCTCCATCAAACCAACAGATGAATCAATTTATAGTCCAGTATTGACAGTGAGGGAAAAAAGTATTTGATCCCCTGCTGATTTTGTACGTTTGCCCACTGACAAAGACACGATCAGTCTATAATTTTAATGGTAGGTTTATTTGAACAGTGAGAGACAGAATAACAACAAAAAAATCCAGAAAAACGCATGTAAAAAATGTTTTAAATAGATTTGCATTTTAATGAGGGAAATAAGTATTTGACCCCCTCTCAATCAGAAAGATTTCTGGCTCCCAGGTGTCTTTTATACACAAAACGAGCTGAGATTAGGAGTACACTCTTAAAGGGAGAACGGTGAGGAATCAGCCCAGAACTACACGGGAGGATCTTGTCAAGGATCTCAAGGCAGCTGGGACCATAGTCACCAAGAAAACAATTGGTAACACACTACGCCGTGAAGGACTGAAATCCTGCAGCGCCCGCAATGTCCCCCTGCTCAAGAAAGCACATATACATGCCCGTCTGAAGTTTGCCAATGAACATCTGAATGATTCAGAGGAGAACTGGGTGAAAGTGTTGTGGTCAGTTGAGACCAAAATGGAGCTCTTTAGCATCAACTAAACTCGCCGTGTTTGGAGGAGGAGGAATGCTGCCACATGGAGGTGGAAACATTATGCTTTGGGGGTGTTTTTCTGCTAAGGGGACAGGACAACTTCACCGCATTAAAAGGGACGATGGACGGCGCCATGTACCGTCAAATCTTGGGTGAGAACCTCCTTCCCTCAGTCAGGGCATTGAAAATGGGTCGTGGATGGGTATTCCAGCATGACAATGACCCAAAACACACGGCCAAGGCAACAAAGGAGTGGCTCAAGAAGAAGCACATTAAGGTCCTGGAGTGGCCTAGCCAGTCTCCAGACCTTAATCCCATAGAAAATCTGTGGAGGAAGCTGAAGGTTCGAGTTGCCAAACGTCAGGCTCGAAACCTTAATGACTTGTAGAAGATCTGCAAAGAGGAGTGGGACAGAATCCCTCCTGAGATGTGTGCAAACCTGGTGGCCAACTACAAGAAACGTCTGACCTCTGTAATTGCCAACAACGGTTTTGCCACCAAGTACTAAGTCATGTTTTGCAGAGGGTCAAATACTTATTTCCGTCATTAAAATGCAAATCAATTCATAACATTTTTGACATGCGTTTTTCTGGATATTTTTTGTTGTTAAATCAAATCAAATCAAATCAAATTTTATTGGTCACATGCGCCGAATACAACAGGTGCAGACATTACAGTGAAATGCTTACTTACAGCCCTTAACCAACAGTGCATTTATTTTAAACAAAAAAGTAAGAATAAAACAACAACAAAAAAGTGTTGAGAAAAAAAGAGCAGAAGTAAAATAAAGTGACAGTAGGGAGGCTATATATACAGTAAAATAAAGTGACAGTAGGGAGGCTATATATACAGGGGGGTACCGTTGCATAGTCAATGTGTGGGGGCACCGGCTAGTTGAGGTAGTTGAGGTAATATGTACATGTGGGTAGAGTTAAAGTGACTATGCATAAATACTTAACAGAGTAGCAGCAGCGTAAAAAGGATGGGGTGGGGGGCAGTGCAAATAGTCCGGGTAGCCATGATTAGCTGTTCAGGAGTCTTATGGCTTGGGGGTAGAAGCTGTTGAGAAGTCTTTTGGACCTAGACTTGGCACTCCGGTACCGCTTGCCGTGCGGTAGCAGAGAGAACAGTCTATGACTAGGGTGGCTGGAGTCTTTGACAATTTTGAGGGCCTTCCTCTGACACCGCCTGGTATAGAGGTCCTGGATGGCAGGGAGCTTTGCCCCAGTGATGTACTGGGCCGTACGCACTACCCTCTGTAGTGCCTTGCGGTCAGAGGCCAAGCAGTTGCCATACCAGGCGGTGATGCAACCAGTCAGGATGCTCTCGATGGTGCAGCTGTAGAATTTTTTGAGGATCTGAGGACCCATGCCAAATCTTTTTAGTCTCCTGAGGGGGAATAGGCTTTGTCGTGCCCTCTTCACGACTGTCTTGGTGTGTTTGGACCATGATAGTTCGTTGGTGATGTGGACACCAAGGAACTTGAAGCTCTCAACCTGTTCCACTACAGCCCCGTCGATGAGAATGGGGGCGTGCTCAGTCCTCTTTTTTTCCTGTAGTCCACAATCATCTCCTTTGTCTTGGTCACGTTGAGGGAGAGGTTGTTGTCCTGGCACCACACGGCCAGATCTCTGACCTCCTCCCTATAGGCTGTCTCATCGTTGTCGGTGATCAGGCCTACCACTGTTGTGTCGTCGGCAAACTTAATGATGGTGTTGGAGTCGTGCCTGGCCATGCAGTCATGGGTGAACAGAGAGTACAGGAGGGGGACTGAGCACGCACCCCCTGAGGGGCCCCCGTGTTGAGGATCAGTGTGGCAGATGTGTTGTTACCTACCCTTACCACCTGGGGGCGGCCCGTCAGGAAGTCCAGGATCCAGTTGCAGAGGGAGGTGTTTAGTCCCAGGATCCTTAGCTTAGTGATGAGCTTAGAGGGCACTATGGTGTTGAATGCTGAGCCGTAGTCAATGAATAGCATTCTCACGTAGGTGTTCCTCTTGTCCAGGTGGGAAAGGGCAGTGTGGAGTGCGATAGAGATTGCATCATCTGTGGATCTGTTGGGGCGGTATGCAAATTGGAGTGGGTCTAGGGTTTCTGGGATTATGCTGTTGATGTGAGCCATGACCAGTCTTTCAAAGCACTTCATGGCTACAGACGTCAGTGCTACGGGTCGGTAGTCATTTAGGCAGGTTATCTTAGAGTTCTTGGGCACGGGGACTATGGTGGTCTGCTTGAAACATGTTGGTATTACAGACTCAGTCAGGGACATGTTGAAAATGTCAGTGAAGACACTTGCCAGTTGGTCAGCACATGCTCGGAGTACACGTCCTGGTAATCCGTCTGGCCCTGCGGCCTTGTGAATGTTGACCTGCTTAAAAGTCTTACTCACATCGGCTACGGAGAGCGTGATCACATAGTCGTCCGGAACAGCTGGTGCTCTCATGCATGCTTCAGTGTTGCTTGCCTCGAAGCGAGCATAGAAGTGGTTTAGCTCGTCTGGTAGGCTTGTGTCACTGGGCAGCTCGCGGCTGTGCTTCCCTTTGTAGTCTGTAATAGTTTTCAAGCCCTGCCACATCCGACGAGCGTCAGAGCCAGTGTAGTATGATTCAATCTTAGACCTGTATTGACTCTTTGCCTGTTTGATGGTTCGTCGGAGGTCATAGCGGGATTTCTTATAAGCGTCCGGGTTAGAGTCCCGTTCCTTGAAAGCGGCAGCTCTACCCTTTAGCTCAGTGCGGATGTTTCCTGTAATCCATGGCTTCTGGTTGGGGTATGTACGTACGGTCACTGTGGGGACGACATCATCGATGCACTTATTGATGAAGCCAGTGACTGATGTGGTGTACTCCTCAATGCTGTCTGAAGAATCCCGGAACATGTTCCAGTCTGTGCTAGCAAAACAGTCCTGTAGCTTAGCATCTGCGTCATCTGACCACTTTTTTTATTAGCCGAATCACTGGTGCTTCCTGCTTCAGTTTTTGCTTATAAGCAGGAATCAGGAGGATAGAGTTATGGTCAGATTTGCCAAATGGAGGGCGAGGGAGAGCTTTGTATGCGTCTCTGTGTGTGGAGTAAAGGTGGTCTAGAGTTTTTTCCCCTCTGGTTGCACATTTAACATGCTGGTAGAAATGAGGTAGAACGGATTTAAGTTTCCCTGCATTAAAGTCCCCGGCTACTAGGAGCGCTGCATCTGGATGAGCGTTTTCCTGTTGATTAATGGCCTTGTACAACTCATTCAGTGCAATCTTAATGCCAGCATTGGTTTGTGGTGGTAAATAGACAGCTATGAAAAATATAGATGAAAACTCTCTTGGTAAATAGTGTGGTCTACAGCTTATCATAAGATACTCTACCTCAGGCGAGCAAAACCTCGAGACTTCCTTAGTATTTGATTTTGTGCACCAGCTGTTGTTTACAAATATACACAGACCGCCACCCCTTGTCTTACCGGAGTCTGCCGTTCTATCCTGCCGATGTAGCGTATAGCCTGCTAGCTGAATGTTGTCATTGTTGTCGTTCAGCCACGACTCCGTGAAACATAAGATATTACAGTTTTTAATGTCCCGTTGGTAGGATAACCGTAATCTTAAATCGTCCATTTTATTCTCAAAAGCTTGAACGTTGGCTAATAGGATTGATGGGAGAGGCAGTTTACTCGTTCGCCGTCGGATCCTTACAAGGCACCCGGATCTGCGTCCACGATATCTCCGTCTCTTCCTCACGCGAATGACGGGGATCTGGGCCTTGTTGGGTGTCTGTAGAATATCCTTCGCGAACGCCTCGTTGAAGAAAAAGTCTTCGTCCAACGCGAGGTGAGTAATCGCTGTCCTGATATCCAGAAGCTCTCTTTGGTTATAAGAGACGATGGCAGAAACATTATGTACAAAATAAATTACAAATAACGCGGAAAAACACACATAATAGTACAATTGGTTAGAGGGCTGTAAAACGGCAGCCATCTTCTTCCGGCGCTGTTCAGAGAGTGTTATTCTGTCTCTCACTGTTCAAATAAACCTACCATTAAAATTATAGACTGATCATGTCTTTGTCATTGGCCAAACGTAAAACATCAGCAGGGGATCAAATACTTTTTTCCCTCACTGTAGCTCTTTAGCTCACAAAGCATTCAGCATTCATTTATTCAGTTGGATTTAGAATTTCAGGTCTTTCCAGCCAAAAGGGTTTCTGAGGGATTCCGAGCATATAGCTCTGAAGCATCCAGCATTCTGTTCTAGAATGTCAAAGGGTTCTGAGGGGTTCCGAATGGTTCTGAGCCAAAGCTTGGCTCTTGTTGTGTTGACCATCGGAGAAATTGGTAGGAGGACAGTTTTTGGGTAGGAGGACATTTCACTAAATAAGTCACTGTTAGAGAAGTCTCATTGCATTCATTGTTTTGGAAGGGCTATCTCTCAGAAACACGCATGGCTATTCCTCTAGTTGAAGCCCTCTGAGTTAAGGGGGCACAAACACAGACACACACACACAGACACACACACAGACACACATACACAGACACACACACACAGACAGACACACATACACAGACACACACACAGACACACACACAGACACACACACAGACACACATACACAGACACACACACACAGACACACACAGACACACACACACACAGATAAAGACAGACACAACAGCAGAGAAACACAGTGGAGCAGTGGAGAGGATTGAGGTTATTAGTGCTCTGGTCTAGTGATTTATCTCTACTTAGTGCTCTGAAGTCTAGTGTTTTATCTCTACTTAGTGCTCTGGTCTAGTGATTAATCTCTACATAGTGCTCTGTTCTAGTGTTTTATCTCTACTTAGTGCTCTGAAGTCTAGTGTTTTATCTCTACTTAGTGCTCTGTTCTAGTGTTTTATCTCTACTTAGTGCTCTGAAGTCTAGTGTTTTATCTCTACTTAGTGCTCTGGTCTAGTGATTAATCTCTACATAGTGCTCTGTTCTAGTGTTTTATCTCTACTTAGTGCTCTGAAGTCTAGTGTTTTATCTCTACTTAGTGCTCTGTTCTAGTGTTTTATCTCTACTTAGTGCTCTGAAGTCTAGTGTTTTATCTCTACTTAGTGCTGTGGTCTAGTGTTTTATCTCTACTTAGTGCTCTGAAGTCTAGTGTTTTATCTCTACTTAGTGTTCTGGTCTAGTGTGTTATCTCTACTTAGTGCTCTGGTCTAGTGTTTTATCTCTACTTAGATCTCTGCTCTAGTGTTTTATCTCTAAATCAAATCAAATCAAATCAAATTTTATTGGTCACATGCGCCGAATACAACAGGTGCAGACATTACAGTGAAATGCTTACTTACAGCCCTTAACCAACAGTGCATTTATTTTAAACAAAAAAAGTAAGAATAAAACAACAACAAAAAAAGTGTTGAGAAAAAAAGAGCAGAAGTAAAATAAAGTGACAGTAGGGAGGCTATATATACAGGGGGTACCGTTGCAGAGTCAATGTGCGGGGGCACCGGCTAGTTGAGGTAGTTGAGGTAATATGTACATGTGGGTAGAGTTAAAGTGACTATGCATAAATACTTAACAGAGTAGCAGCAGCGTAAAAAGGATGGGGTGGGGGGCAGTGCAAATAGTCTGGGTAGCCATGATTAGCTGTTCAGGAGTCTTATGGCTTGGGGGTAGAAGCTGTTGAGAAGTCTTTTGGACCTAGACTTGGCACTCCGGTACCGCTTGCCGTGCGGTAGCAGAGAGAACAGTCTATGACTAGGGTGGCTGGAGTCTTTGACAATTTTGAGGGCCTTCCTCTGACACCGCCTGGTATAGAGGTCCTGGATGGCAGGAAGCTTTGCCCCAGTGATGTACTGGGCCGTACGCACTACCCTCTGTAGTGCCTTGCGGTCGGAGGCCAAGCAGTTGCCATACCAGGTGGTGATGCAACCAGTCAGGATGCTCGCGATGGTGCAGCTGTATAATTTTTTGAGGATCTGAGGACCCATTCCAAATATTTTTAGTCTCCTGAGGGGGAATAGGCTTTGTCGTGCCCTCTTCACGACTGTCTTGATGTGTTTGGACCATGATAGTTCGTTGGTGATGTGGACACCAAGGAACTTGAAGCTCTCAACCTGTTCCACTACAGCCCCGTCGATGAGAATGGGGGCGTGCTCAGTCCTCTTTTTTTTCCTGTAGTCCACAATCATCTCCTTTGTCTTGGTCACGTTGAGGGAGAGGTTGTTGTCCTGGCACCACACGGCCAGATCTCTGACCTCCTCCCCTATAGGCTGTCTCATCGTTGTCGGTGATCAGGCCTACCACTGTTGTGTCGTCGGCAAACTTAATGATGGTGTTGGAGTCGTGCCTGGCCATGCAGTCATGGGTGAACAGAGAGTACAGGAGGGGACTGAGCACGCACCCCTGAGGGGCCCCCGTGTTGAGGATCAGTGTGGCAGATGTGTTGTTACCTACCCTTACCACCTGGGGGCGGCCCGTCAGGAAGTCCAGGATCCAGTTGCAGAGGGAGGTGTTTAGTCCCAGGATCCTTAGCTTAGTGATGAGCTTAGAGGGCACTATGGTGTTGAATGCTGAGCTGTAGTCAATGAATAGCATTCTCACGTAGGTGTTCCTCTTGTCCAGGTGGGAAAGGGCAGTGTGGAGTGCGATAGAGATTGCATCATCTGTGGATCTGTTGGGGCGGTATGCAAATTGGAGTGGGTCTAGGGTTTCTGGGATTATGCTGTTGATGTGAGCCATGACCAGTCTTTCAAAGCACTTCATGGCTACAGACGTCAGTGCTACGGGTCGGTAGTCATTTAGGCAGGTTATCTTAGAGTTCTTGGGCACGGGGACTATGGTGGTCTGCTTGAAACATGTTGGTATTACAGACTCAGTCAGGGACATGTTGAAAATGTCAGTGAAGACACTTGCCAGTTGGTCAGCACATGCTCGGAGTACACGTCCTGGTAATCCGTCTGGCCCTGCGGCCTTGTGAATGTTGACCTGCTTAAAAGTCTTACTCACATCGGCTACGGAGAGCGTGATCACATAGTCGTCCGGAACAGCTGGTGCTCTCATGCATGCTTCAGTGTTGCTTGCCTCGAGCGAGCATAGAAGTGGTTTAGCTCGTCTGGTAGGCTTGTGTCACTGGGCAGCTCGCGGCTGTGCTTCCCTTTGTAGTCTGTAATAGTTTTCAAGCCCTGCCACATCCGACGTCAGGCCCAATCTTAGACCTGTATTGACTCTTTGCCTGTTTGATGGTTCGTCGGAGGTCATAGCGGGATTTCTTATAAGCGTCCGGGTTAGAGTCCCGTTCCTTGAAAGCGGCAGCTCTACCCCTTTAGCTCAGTGCGGATGTTTCCTGTAATCCATGGCTTCTGGTTGGGGTATGTACGCACGGTCACTGTGGGGACGACATCATCGATGCACTTATTGATGAAGCCAGTGACTGATGTGGTGTACTCCTCAATGCTGTCTGAAGAATCCCGAACATGTTCCAGTCTGTGCTAGCAAAACAGTCCTGTAGCTTAGCATCTGCGTCATCTGACCACTTTTTTATTAGCCGAATCACTGGTGCTTCCTGCTTCAGTTTTTGCTTATAAGCAGGAATCAGGAGGATAGAGTTATGGTCAGATTTGCCAAATGGAGGGCGAGGGAGAGCTTTGTATGCGTCTCTGTGTGTGGAGTAAAGGTGGTCTAGAGTTTTTTCCCCTCTGGTTGCACATTTAACATGCTGGTAGAAATGAGGTAGAACGGATTTAAGTTTCCCTGCATTAAAGTCCCCGGCTACTAGGAGCGCTGCATCTGGATGAGCGTTTTCCTGTTGATTAATGGCCTTGTACAACTCATTCAGTGCAATCTTAATGCCAGCATTGGTTTGTGGTGGTAAATAGACAGCTATGAAAAATATAGATGAAAACTCTCTTGGTAAATAGTGTGGTCTACAGCTTATCATAAGATACTCTACCTCAGGCGAGCAAAACCTCGAGACTTCCTTAGTATTTGATTTTGTGCACCAGCTGTTGTTTACAAATATACACAGACCGCCACCCCTTGTCTTACCGAGTCTGCCGTTCTATCCTGCCGATGTAGCGTATAGCCTGCTAGCTGAATGTTGTCATTGTTGTCGTTCAGCCACGACTCCGTGAAACATAAGATATTACAGTTTTTAATGTCCCGTTGGTAGGATAACCGTAATCTTAAATCGTCCATTTTATTCTCAAAAGCTTGAACGTTGGCTAATAGGATTGATGGGAGAGGCAGTTTACTCGTTCGCCGTCGGATCCTTACAAGGCACCCGGATCTGCGTCCACGATATCTCCGTCTCTTCCTCACGCGAATGACGGGGATCTGGGCCTTGTTGGGTGTCTGTAGAATATCCTTCGCGAACGCCTCGTTGAAGAAAAAGTCTTCGTCCAACGCGAGGTGAGTAATCGCTGTCCTGATATCCAGAAGCTCTCTTTGGTTATAAGAGACGATGGCAGAAACATTATGTACAAAATAAATTACAAATAACGCGGAAAAACACACATAATAGTACAATTGGTTAGAGGGCTGTAAACGGCAGCCATCTTCTTCCGGCGCTGTTCAGAGAGTGTTATTCTGTCTCTCACTGTTCAAATAAACCTACCATTAAAATTATAGACTGATCATGTCTTTGTCATTGGCCAAACGTAAAACATCAGCAGGGGATCAAATACTTTTTTCCCTCACTGTAGCTCTTTAGCTCACAAAGCATTCAGCATTCATTTATTCAGTTGGATTTAGAATTTCAGGTCTTTCCAGCCAAAAGGGTGTCTAAGGGATTCCGAGCATATAGCTCTGAAGCATCCAGCATTCTGTTCTAGAATGTCAAAGGGTTCTGAGGGGTTCCGAATGGTTCTGAGCCAAAGCTTGGCTCTTGTTGTGTTGACCATCGGAGAAATTGGTAGGAGGACAGTTTTTGGGTAGGAGGACATTTCACTAAATAAGTCACTGTTAGAGAAGTCTCATTGCATTCATTGTTTTGGAAGGGCTATCTCTCAGAAACACGCATGGCTATTCCTCTAGTTGAAGCCCTCTGAGTTAAGGGGGCACAAACACAGACACACACACACAGACACACACACAGACACACATACACAGACACACACACACAGACAGACACACATACACAGACACACACACAGACACACACACAGACACACACACAGACACACATACACAGACACACACACACAGACACACACAGACACACACACACACAGATAAAGACAGACACAACAACAGAGAAACACAGTGGAGCAGTGGAGAGGATTGAGGTTATTAGTGCTCTGGTCTAGTGATTTATCTCTACTTAGTGCTCTGAAGTCTAGTGTTTTATCTCTACTTAGTGCTCTGGTCTAGTGATTAATCTCTACATAGTGCTCTGTTCTAGTGTTTTATCTCTACTTAGTGCTCTGAAGTCTAGTGTTTTATCTCTACTTAGTGCTCTGTTCTAGTGTTTTATCTCTACTTAGTGCTCTGAAGTCTAGTGTTTTATCTCTACTTAGTGCTCTGGTCTAGTGATTAATCTCTACATAGTGCTCTGTTCTAGTGTTTTATCTCTACTTAGTGCTCTGAAGTCTAGTGTTTTATCTCTACTTAGTGCTCTGTTCTAGTGTTTTATCTCTACTTAGTGCTCTGAAGTCTAGTGTTTTATCTCTACTTAGTGCTGTGGTCTAGTGTTTTATCTCTACTTAGTGCTCTGAAGTCTAGTGTTTTATCTCTACTTAGTGTTCTGGTCTAGTGTGTTATCTCTACTTAGTGCTCTGGTCTAGTGTTTTATCTCTACTTAGATCTCTGCTCTAGTGTTTTATCTCTAAATCAAATCAAATCAAATCAAATTTTATTGGTCACATGCGCCGAATACAACAGGTGCAGACATTACAGTGAAATGCTTACTTACAGCCCTTAACCAACAGTGCATTTATTTTAAACAAAAAAAGTAAGAATAAAACAACAACAAAAAAAGTGTTGAGAAAAAAAGAGCAGAAGTAAAATAAAGTGACAGTAGGGAGGCTATATATACAGGGGGGGTACCGTTGCAGAGTCAATGTGCGGGGGCACCGGCTAGTTGAGGTAGTTGAGGTAATATGTACATGTGGGTAGAGTTAAAGTGACTATGCATAAATACTTAACAGAGTAGCAGCAGCGTAAAAAGGATGGGGTGGGGGGGGCAGTGCAAATAGTCTGGGTAGCCATGATTAGCTGTTCAGGAGTCTTATGGCTTGGGGGTAGAAGCTGTTGAGAAGTCTTTTGGACCTAGACTTGGCACTCCGGTACCGCTTGCCGTGCGGTAGCAGAGAGAACAGTCTATGACTAGGGTGGCTGGAGTCTTTGACAATTTTGAGGGCCTTCCTCTGACACCGCCTGGTATAGAGGTCCTGGATGGCAGGAAGCTTTGCCCCAGTGATGTACTGGGCCGTACGCACTACCCTCTGTAGTGCCTTGCGGTCGGAGGCCAAGCAGTTGCCATACCAGGTGGTGATGCAACCAGTCAGGATGCTCGCGATGGTGCAGCTGTATAATTTTTGAGGATCTGAGGACCCATTCCAAATATTTTTAGTCTCCTGAGGGGAATAGGCTTTGTCGTGCCCTCTTCACGACTGTCTTGATGTGTTTGGACCATGATAGTTCGTTGGTGATGTGGACACCAAGGAACTTGAAGCTCTCAACCTGTTCCACTACAGCCCCGTCGATGAGAATGGGGGCGTGCTCAGTCCTCTTTTTTTTCCTGTAGTCCACAATCATCTCCTTTGTCTTGGTCACGTTGAGGGAGAGGTTGTTGTCCTGGCACCACACGGCCAGATCTCTGACCTCCTCCCTATAGGCTGTCTCATCGTTGTCGGTGATCAGGCCTACCACTGTTGTGTCGTCGGCAAACTTAATGATGGTGTTGGAGTCGTGCCTGGCCATGCAGTCATGGGTGAACAGAGAGTACAGGAGGGGACTGAGCACGCACCCCTGAGGGGCCCCCGTGTTGAGGATCAGTGTGGCAGATGTGTTGTTACCTACCCTTACCACCTGGGGGCGGCCCGTCAGGAAGTCCAGGATCCAGTTGCAGAGGGAGGTGTTTAGTCCCAGGATCCTTAGCTTAGTGATGAGCTTAGAGGGCACTATGGTGTTGAATGCTGAGCTGTAGTCAATGAATAGCATTCTCACGTAGGTGTTCCTCTTGTCCAGGTGGGAAAGGGCAGTGTGGAGTGCGATAGAGATTGCATCATCTGTGGATCTGTTGAGGGCGGTATGCAAATTGGAGTGGGTCTAGGGTTTCTGGGATTATGCTGTTGATGTGAGCCATGACCAGTCTTTCAAAGCACTTCAGGGCTACAGACGTCAGTGCTACGGGTCGGGTAGTCATTTAGGCAGGTTATCTTAGAGTTCTTGGGCACGGGGACTATGGTGGTCTGCTTGAAACATGTTGGTATTACAGACTCAGTCAGGGACATGTTGAAAATGTCAGTGAAGACACTTGCCAGTTGGTCAGCACATGCTCGGAGTACACGTCCTGGTAATCCGTCTGGCCCTGCGGCCTTGTGAATGTTGACCTGCTTAAAAGTCTTACTCACATCGGCTACGGAGAGCGTGATCACATAGTCATCCGGAACAGCTGGTGCTCTCATGCATGCTTCAGTGTTGCTTGCCTCGAAGCGAGCATAGAAGTGGTTTAGCTCGTCTGGTAGGCTTGTGTCACTGGGCAGCTCGCGGCTGTGCTTCCCTTTGTAGTCTGTAATAGTTTTCAAGCCCTGCCACATCCGACGAGCGTCAGAGCCAGTGTAGTATGATTCAATCTTAGACCTGTATTGACTCTCTACTTAGTGCTCTGAAGTCTAGTGTTTTATCTCTACGTAGTGCTCGGATGTCTAGTGTTTTATCTCTACGTAGTGCTCTGGTCTAGTGTTTTATCTCTACGTAGTGCTCGGAAGTCTAGTGTTTTATCTCTACTTAGTGCTCTGGTCTAGTGTTTTATCTCTACTTAGTGCTCTGAAGTCTAGTGTTTTATCTCTACTTAGTGCTCTGAAGTCTAGTGTTTTATCTCTACGTAGTGCTCTGAAGTCTAGTGTATTATCTCTACTTAGTGCTCTGGTCTAGTGTTTTATCTCTACTTAGTGCTCTGAAGTCTAGTGTTTTATCTCTACTTAGTGCTCTGAAGTCTAGTGTTTTATCGATACTTAGTGCTCTGAAGTCTAGTCTTTTATCTCTACTTAGTGCTCTGAAGTCTAGTGTGTTATCTCTACTTAGTGCTCTGGTCTAGTGTTTTATCTCTACATAGTGCTCTGGTCTAGTGTTTTATCTCTACTTAGTGCTCTGGTCTAGTGTTTTATCTCTACTTAGTGCTCTGGTCTAGTGTTTTATCTCTACTTAGTGCTCTGAAGTCTAGTGTTTTATCTCTACTTAGTGCTCTGGTCTAGTGTGTTATCTCTACTTAGTGCTCTGGTCTAGTGTTTTATCTCTACATAGTGCTCTGAAATCTAGTGTTTTATCTCTACTTAGTGCTCTGACTAGTGTTTTATCTCTACTTAGTGCTCTGGTCTAGTGTTTTATCTCTACTTAGTGCTCTGGTCTAGTGTTTTATCTCTACTTAGTGCTCTGAAGTCTAGTGTTTTATCTCTACGTAGTGCTCTGAAGTCTAGTGTTTTATCTCTTCTTAGTGCTCTGAAGTCTAGTGTTTTATCTCTACTTAGTGCTCTGTAGTCTAGTGTTTTATCTCTACTTAGTGCTCTGGTCTAGTGTGTTATCTCTACTTAGTGCTCTGGTCTAGTGTTTTATCTCAACTTAGTGCTCTGGTCTAGTGTTTTATCTCAACTTAGTGCTCTGGTCTAGTGTTTTATCTATACTTAGTGCTCTGGTCTAGTGTTTTATCTCTACTTAGTGCTCTGGTCTAGTGTGTTATCTCTACTTAGTGCTCTGGTCTAGTGTTTTATCTCTACATAGTGCTCTGAAATCTAGTGTTTTATCTCTACTTAGTGCTCTGGTCTAGTGTTTTATCTCTACTTAGTGCTCTGGTCTAGTGTTTTATCTCTACTTAGTGCTCTGGTCTAGTGTTTTATCTCTACTTAGTGCTCTGGTCTAGTGTTTTATCTCTACTTAGTGCTCTGAAGTCTAGTGTTTTATCTCTACTTAGTGCTCTGGTCTAGTGTTTTGTCTCTACTTAGTGCTCTGAAGTCTAGTGTTTTATCTCTACGTAGTGCTCTGAAGTCTAGTGTTTTATCTCTACTTAGTGCTCTGAAGTCTAGTGTTTTATCTCTACCTATTTGTAAGTCGCTTTGGATAAGAGCGTCTGCTAAATGACGTAAATGTAAATGTACTTAGTGCTCTGAAGTCTAGTGTTTTATCTCTACTTAGTGCTCTGCAGTCTAGTGTTTTATCTCTACTTAGTGCTCTGGTCTAGTTTTTATCTCTACATAGTTCTCTGGTCTAGTGTTTTATCTCTACTTAGTGCTCTGAAGTCTAGTGTTTTATCTCTACGTAGTGCTCTGGTCTAGTGTTTTATCTCTACTTAGTGGGATAGTGTAGTTGTGTTTGTGATGCCGGACAGTACATTTGAAAGGAACATGACTGATGCAGTGTGTGTGTGTGGTTGTGTGTGTGTGCGTTCATGCATGTGTTTATGCGTGCACATGAAAATGCCTGAGTTGCCATTCATTAGATAATTGCGTAATGGATCCTGCAGCCTCTGGTATTTTACAGTCCATTTAAAATGGATTCAATTGAGATTGTGTGTCACTGGCCTACACACAATACCCCATAACGTCAAAGTGGAATTATTACATTTACATTTACGTCATTTAGCAGACGCTCTTATCCAGAGCGACTTACAAATTGGTGCATTCACCCTATAGCCAGTGGGATAACCACTTTACAATTTTTTTAGTTTTTAGTTTTTAATTATTTTTTTTTGGGGGGTAGAAGGATTACTTTATCCTATCCCAGGTATTCCTTAAAGAGGTGGGGTTTCAAATGTCTCCGGAAGGTGGTGAGTGACTCCGCTGTCCTGGCGTCGTGAGGGAGCTTGTTCCACCATTGGGGTGCCAGAGCAGCGAACAGTTTTGACTGGGCTGAGCGGGAACTATGCTTCCGCAGAGGAAGGGGAGCCAGCAGGCCAGAGGTTAATTATATTTTTTAGAATTGTTTTAAAATGAATTAACAATGAAATGCTGAAATGTCTTCAGTCTATATGCATTCAACATTGTTGTTATGGCAAGCCTATGCTTCAGGAGTAAACATTTGCAAAGAAAAGAAGAAAGCCTGTAAGACACTAAAGTAAAATTGCAAAAAAAATTGGCAAGGAAATGAACTGAGTACCACTCTTCATATTTTAAATGATGGTGATGGCAGCATCATGCTTGTCATCAGCAAGGACTATTGAGTTTTTTTTTTGGATAAAAAGACAAAGAACAGAAATAAGCACAGGAAAATCCTTGATGAAAAAAATATAAAATATATAGTACTATCCAGGTGTGCAAAGCTTTTATAGAGTGAGGTGATTCTAACATGTATTGACTCTGGGGTTTGAATACGTACACTACCGGTACAAAAGTTTTAGAACACCTACTCATTCAAGGGTTTTTCTTTATTTTTACTATATTCTACATTATAGAATAATAGTGAAAACATCAAAACTATGAAATAACACATATGGAATCATGTAGTAACCAAAAAAGTGTTAAACAAATACAAATATATTTGAGATTTGAGATTCTTCAAATAGCCACCCTTTGCCTTGATGACAGCTTTGCACACTCTCAGCGCCCTCGGTGTTCTAAAACATTTGACCATTAGTGTATGTAAATGCTATATTTTTGTAGTTCATTTTTAATACATTTGCAAACATTTCTAAAAACACGTTTTCACTTTGTCATTGCGTGTAGATGGGTGAGAAGAAACATCAATTTAATCCATTTTGAATTCAGGCTGTAAAACAACAAAATGGGAAATAAGTAAAGGGGTACGAATACTTTCTGAAGGCACCGTAGGTGAAGCTAGTGTACAGGGAGAAGCGTGGCTGACATACAAAGCCTGTAGAGCACAACCGCTTTCACAACCGTGAAACAGGAAACCAAATGAACATTAAGAGGGCAGAGCTCCATTTAAATAAATCTGAATCAAACCATCGTAAATAAGGACAGCGCTGGAAAACAAAACACAGGAAAATACAGCCTGAATTGGGTTTCTAACTCAAACAAATGGAAAAGACAGCCTCTCCTGTCAAGATTGTGAGTTGTTATAGAAACTGGTATTATCCCCAATGGGGAAATTGGTTTTACAACAAAACCCCCTAGAAAAAAAAATAATAGGCCTGCAGATTACACATTTTAAAATGAAGGCCAAATAAAAATGTTTGATATTGCATTAAAAGTGTTACTTTTGATATTATTTCCATAACACTTTAGTCAACAGCTATAACCCATGATGTAGTTAATGATTATAGCAACTTCAGTGAAGTGTTTACCCTTTAATCTGAAAGTAACAACAGTGCCCTTAGCACCACCATTCCACATTAGGTCACGCAACAACGTTGGAAATTATGGGATGTTGTGATGCGCTAAAGCCCCAGGTTTATGTGAGTCACGCATACTGCCTTTATTCCAGTCCTTATCACTTATCATGACATCATAACAGCGTAACCATCCTACTGAGTTAAATCATATTAAGGGATTATTTCAGCGTGCATCTAGAGAAAGTAAACCATTGTTTCTACAATGTATTATAATATTATTTTTTTTCCCAAGACACAATCACACAAAGGCTGAATCTCAAACCGAACACTTCGAGCCCTCGATATTCGTGTTCACGAGTCAATCGAGTCAATCTCAAACGCTAGTTGTTGAGTCATTGAGGGTTCCACTGAGTCCTTCGGAAGCCTCTCTATCGAGTGGGCTTCCTGTGACGACTCGGCGCCCTCGGCAGAAACTTCTTTCTATGAATCTCAGCGTGTTACCTAGCAACAACATAGTCAAAACTACTTTGCCCTCAAAAATTAAGTCAACATAACTCAAAAAATCTGTAATTAATTTTGAAGTTTTGCAGAGGATGTCTTAGTCGCACCATAATTTGCAAATAAATTCATAAAAAATCCTACAATGTGATTTTCTGGATTTTTTTTCCTCATTTTGTCTGTCATAGCTGACGTGTACCTATGATGAAAATTACAGACCTCTCTCATCTTTTTAAGTGGGAGAACTTGCACAATTGGTGGCTGACTAAATACTTTTTTTCCCCACTGTATATATATATATATACTCATGCTACAAGACAGGTGTTCAGAGAATGCTCACGAATGGATTTAGAATTTTTTAATATTGACAAGTGGCAGTTGGGACGTTGAGTGTGCATCGTCTCAATGCTCAGTTTGGCCAAAAACACTTGCAGACTCAAGTGATCACTATCGAACACAACATCAAGTGGCCACTTGATAAAGGGCTTAGGGGCCAAGTGTTCGGTTTGAGATTCAGTCTAAGGCATTGTCTTCAGTTTGTTGTTGCACGTCCCAAATCCTCATACAATGGCCCTAATAAGTATTTCTCTCTGCTGGTAGTATTTATGAAAATTCCCTGACTGTATTGTAGCCTTTTGTAATTAGGAGTTACCACACATTAGGAGTTACCACACATTAGGAGTTACCACACATTAGGAGTTACCACACATTAGGAGTTACCACACATTAGGAGTCACCACACATTAGGAGTTACCACACATTAGGAGTTACCACACATTAGGAGTTACCACACATTAGGAGTTACAACACATTATGAGTTACCACACATTAGGAGTTACCACACATTAGGAGTCACCACACATTAGGAGTTACCACACATTAGGAGTTACCACACATTAGGAGTTACCACACATTAGGAGTTACCACACATTAGGAGTTACCACACATTAGGAGTTACCACACATTAGGAGTTACAACACATTAGGAGTTACCACACATTAGGAGTTACCACACATTAGGAGTTACAACACATTAGGAGTTACCACACATTAGGAGTTACCACACATTAGGAGTTACCACACATTAGGAGTTACCACACATTAGGAGTTACCACACATTAGGAGATACAACACATTAGGAGTTACCACACATTAGGAGTTAAAACACATTAGGAGTTACCACACATTAGGAGTTACCACACATTAGAAGTTACCACACATTAGGAGTTACCACACATTAGGAGTCACCACACATTAGGAGTTACCACACATTAGGAGTTACCACACATTAGGAGTTACCACACATTAGGAGTTACCACACATTAGGAGTTACCACACATTAGGAGTTACCACACATTAGGAGTCACCACACATTAGGAGTTACCACACATTAGGAGTTACCACACATTAGGAGTTACCACACATTAGGAGTTACCACACATTAGGAGTTACCACACATTAGGAGTTACCACACATTAGGAGTTACCACACATTAGGAGTTACCACACATTAGGAGTTACCACACATTAGGAGTTACCACACATTAGGAGTTATGATACATTCCTCCATCATCTGTTTTCAGGGAACAGGGATGGTGGGGGGGGGGTTGGTAGGACAAATGAATTAAAAATTAAAAACATCAGATTAGGGTGGATTAATCCACTCCCTGACAACGTACTCCTGGGTGTAGTGAATTATGCAATTTCAGTAATACTGGAACACACAGAGAGACACACACTGGGTTGCCAGAGAAAGTCCTTGTCACTGAGCTGAAATATATTACAGAAACAGTAAGAGGAAAAATGGAGGCTTTGTGTGTCCCAAATGGAACCCTAGTCCCTTTAAAGTACACTACTTTTGACCAGGGCCCATAGAGCTCAGGTCAACTGTAGTGCACTATTTAGGGTTCAACGTGGGATCTACACTAAGGCTTTGCTTCCCTCCCTCAGCAGATGTTATTGCTTATTATTTCAGAAAACTATTTTATCTCATTGTCATTATTACACCATTATGGCTCTGTTCATCTCTCTGTTCATCTCTCTGTTCATCTCTATGTTCATCTTTCTGTTAATCTCTCTGTTCATCTCTCTGTTCATCTCTCTGTTCATCTCTCTGTTCATCTCTCTGTTCATCCCTCTGTTCATCTCTCTGTTAATCTCTCTGTTCATCCCTCTGTTCATCTCTATGTTCATCCCTCTGTTCATCTCTGTTCATCTCTCTGTTCATCCCTGTATTGTCTGGTCTTCATTCTGGTCCATGGTGTTGAAAGAATGAAGAGGAGTAAATGAGTTGGATGCGTCTCAAACGGCACCCTATTCCCCATGTAGTGTAGTGCACTACTTTTGACCAGAGCCCTACGGTGAAAACAGTTTCAGACACAGCTAGTGTCCGTTCTTTATTGCAGGGAGGAGGAAATTAGTGGTTTGCTCCGCCTCCCACTAGCTACTAGGTCATGAGTGGTTTGCCCCTCCTCGCACTAGCTAGCAGGTCGTGATGATTAAGATCCTGAGCTGCAGCAGATAGAGAGAGACCCAGAAAATTAACTTAAAATCAACACTGCTTTCTGTATCAGCTCCAAGCCTAATGTCTGACTCATATGACTGGTGTGCCATTCTGATAATGTTGTATGACAGAGATCTCATGGTGGTGCAGGTACAGTGAGGGAAATAAGTATTTGATCCCCTGCTGATTTTGTACATTTGCCCACTGTCAAAGAAATGATCAGTCTATAATTTTGTTATACTTTGATTTGCATTTTAATGAGGGAAATAAATATTTGACCCCCTCTCAATCAGAAAGATGTCTGGCTCCCAGGTGTCTTTTATACAGGTAACAAACTGAGATTAGGAGCACACCCAGCTGATCAGGCTGTTAAACAATGCACCAGTTGATCAGCCTGTTAAACAATGCACCATCTGGTCAGCCTGTTAAACAATGCACCATCTGGTCAGCCTGTTAAACAATACACCAGCTGGTCAGCCTGTTAAACAATGCACCATCTGGTCAGCCTGTTAAACAATGCACCATCTGGTCAGCCTGTTAAACAATACACCAGTTGATCAGCCTGTTAAACAATGCACCAGTTGGTCAGCCTGTTAAACAATACACCATCTGGTCAGCCTGTTAAACAATGCACCATCTGGTCAGCCTGTTAAACAATACACCAGTTGGTCAGCCTGTTAAACAATACACCATCTGGTCAGCCTGTTAAACAACAGTGTTGGTGCAGGGTAGGGTGAATTGATGATCAGAACAACAGTGTTGGCGCAGGGTAGGGTGAATTGATGATCAGAACAACAGTGTTGGCGCAGGGTAGGGTGAATTGATGATCAGAACAACAGTGTTGGCGCAGGGTAGTGCTGGGTGGTCCTGTTCTGATGGATTGAACCCAGGCTCTACCATGTCTCCTTAATTCCGTCCAATTCATAGTGAAGAAAGGAGAGCAGAGATCAACAGAGAGGGAAGATGTGATCATCAGAACAGTAGGAAAGTGGCAGATTGGGTTCAGACGTGTTCTGGCCCTTTTCTGATCTGTTAATATATGTAGCTCGAACAGCACCAGTATCAAGACTCTCAGTTTAGTCCTTCTAACTAAGGGTCATGGGTATCTCACTAAGAAAATACCCAGTATAGTGAAATGAGGATCCTGTTGATCCAACAACAGGGTGGCTTAGGGTGGGTCCTGGTCTGATGTTCTGACACACTTTGGTCTATACTAAAAGGTGGGTTTGGTCCTGGTCTGACGTTCTGACCCACTATGCAGATCAGCCTGATAGGCTGTGTTCTAGAAGGGGACTCTTACTGTGGTAGAGCTTCACTACTCATGGAATGCTGTAAGATGTGTGGCCTTGTAGAAAACATTACAATGTGTTGGTTGTGTGTGTGGGTGTGTGGGTGTGTGTGTGTGTGCTTGTGTGTGTGCATGCGTGCTTTTGTGTGTTTGTGTGTGGTTGTGCGCTTACAAGAAAGGCTGCATGTGAAAGTTTCCTGCATTGGCCCTTCGAACTGGATTCAGAATACCAAATACGACAGACTGTTTTCATTTCACTTCTGATGGTTTGGTCAGTTTGTTTTACAAATCACTTCTCTTCTTTCTAATCTACTCTCTGAACACAAGAGCAGGTGTCCATTCTGTTACCAGAGCAGGTGTCCATTCTGTTACCAGAGCAGGTGTCCATTCTGTTACCAGAACAGGTGTCCATTCTGTTACCAGAGCAGGTGTCCATTTTGTTACCAGAGCAGGTGTCCATTCTGTTACCAGAGCAGGTGTCCATTCTGTTACCAGAGCAGGTGTCCATTCTGTTACCAGAGCAGGTGTCCATTCTGTTACCAGAGCAGGTGTCCATTCTGTTACCAGAGCATGTGTCCATTCTGTTACCAGAGCAAAAGAAGAGAATGTCTTCATCCCAGATGGCACCCTATTCCCTATATAAAGCCCTATAGGCTCTGGTTAAAAGTAGTGCACTAAATAGGGAATAGGGTGCCATTTGGGACGTGAACAATATGTTGACTTCCAGGTATTTGTCCTCTGGCCTTGCATCGCAGTTCGTTTTACCAATCATTTTTATTAGTAATTTTTTTTTACTTACTCTCAACAGCGTTAGGTAAAGTATTTGTCCTCTGGCCTCGCTGGTTTGTGTCAGTTTGTTTTAGAAATAACTTATCTCTTTTCAAATACAGTGCACAAAACATGACAAAGACTGACCAGATGAATTCAGGTGAAAGGTATGATCCCTTATTGATATCACCTGTTAAATCCACTTCAATCAGTGTAGATGAAGGGGAGGAGACAGGTTAAAGAAGGATGCTTTAAGCCTTGAGACATGGATTGTGTATGTGTACCATTCAGAGGGTGTATGGGCAAGACAAATATGTAAGTGCTTTTGAATGGGGTATGGTAGTAGGTGCCAGGCGCACTGGTTTGAGTGAGTCAAGAACTGCAACACTGCTGGGTGTTTCACACTCAACAGTTTCCGGTTTGTATCAAAAATGGTCCATCACCCAAGGGACATCCAGCCAACTTGACACATCTGTGGGAAGCATTGGAGTCAACATGGGCCAGCATCCCTGTGGAACGCTTTCGACATGAGAATCCATGCCCCGACAAGTTGAGGCTGTTCTGAGGGCAAAAGGTGTTCCTAATGTTTTGTACACTCAGTGTATATCCCCCTTCAACATTGAAACAGCATTAGAGGTTAATAGTGTCAAGCTCTAGTAAAACGAGGACATGAAAGTGTCAAGTGCAAATACCAATAATCATGTTCTTGGCTATTTCAAAGCTGCAGTCGCCAATTCTCGTTCTGTGACACAATGCAGTATTTTCTCATTCTGGTCAGGTAGAAGCGTTCTGCCTCTGGATCAATGAAGCCAGAGCTGTCGTCAAATTCCTTTTCAGTTTCTTTTTTATTGAATCTGTCAAACCGCTGACCTTTCTGTCTACGATGGAAAAATGACCCAAACAGTCATAATCTTGATCTATCATAGCGAGGAGCAGCCGGCCTCTGACCTTGGAGTAGAGATAACTTATATAGTCTGGTGAATTGAACAATTCACAAGGCAGTGTAAGACCATAATTTATGCTACTGGCGAACTGTTGCTAAGCTTATAGACATGGCATACAATCAACAAAGACCCAAAATTGTAGATACAATTGCAGATAGAAAATAAATAAAAAATACTGAACCAAGCTATGTTGAGATTTACACGTTGCAGATTGATTTTTCCCAAGAATTTGAGAAACCTGTGAAGAAAATCACACCTATCACTTATCTTGAAAATTACAGCTGGAAACGGCAATTTTCAAAAACACATGTTGCTTTCATTGACTGTGCAATAAGCTAAGTGTCTTTGAGAAGTTCTCAGCACACATTCAGATGCATTCTCTATTCGATATGGATGAGGAGTCTCTCCATTCAGTTAGAAGCTTCCTTAATGGCACTGAGTTGAGGTTGTGTACTTAGCGTCTGAATGACTGAAAGGAATACAACTTTCACTGAAAAGAGAGCTCTACCTTCAAATGAGGTAAGAGGTAGACTTCAATGGCAAAACTTGTGTTTCATCAGATTTAGTGCACACGTATAATTGAAAGCACCCGTGAATGGTTATTTCCTGGAAATATATCAATAGAAAATAGGCCTTATTCAATAAGGAAACATAATGGCAAAAGAATACTCAAGTTGCTTGATATTTATACTGTGATACGTATGTTATTATAGCAGTTTAATTAGATATAGAAGTAGCATTATTTTCTAGCTAGGGCAATTTTACACTTTTATATAAACGTACCGTCCTCTCGTGAAACCTTACAACACATAGAATGGTCAAGTTATGGTGCACCGTTTATTCAGTGGCAAAAACCATTGAAATTTGGCAGACCATATTTCCACTGATTCAGAGTCACTTGTAAAAAGGCACGACACAGAGAGAGATTATCATGCGTCATGTGTGTCATCTGTGCTGCCTGGGAGGGTTGGGCACAGAGCAAAAATACTAATTCTATTGGATTCTTGTTTTTTGGGCAAGTGCTTTCCTGGTGCTGTTTCCGTCCACTTCCCACCTCAAGGTAAAATAACAAGTCACCTGAGTTGAGACTCAGGTGGAAAAAAAAGTCCAGGCTTGGCCCTGGTAAAAAAAAGTCCAGGCTTGGCCCTGGTGTGTTTTGTCTTGCCACAGACGGGGACGGACGGGGACAGATGGGGACAGGTGGGGGCCTCAGGACACAGACATTAGGTGGCAGATGTCCTTTTCTCTCTCTGTCACTGTGATGGACAACATAATGGAGGGTGATAATGAGAATCCTTCCAGAGGGCTGGCCAACAATGTTCATCACAGCCCCTCCTGTCATCCTCACAGACACATAAATACAGGATACAGACCTGGAAACCAGGCCGTAGGGACCAAGGTTCTAATAGTGGAACTTATATAATTTCACTAGCTTTTGTATTCCTGTGTGTGCGTGTGTGTGTGTGTGTGCGTGCGTGCGTGCGTAAGGTAAGTGAAAGAAAGAGAGACAGAAAGAGAGAGTGGGAACAACTCAAGGTTCCTGCGTAAGTGACAGAGAGACAGTCAGAGAACAGGAAAACAAGAAACAAGGAGAAGACACAGAGAAAGTGAGAGAGAGAGAGAGAGAGAGAGAGAGAGAGAGAGAGAGAGAGAGAGAGAGAGAGAGAGAGAGAGAGAGAGTGAGAGAGAGAGAGAAAAGTGAGAGAGAGAGACAGACAGAAAAAAAGAGAGAAAAAACCTCAATAGAAGGAATGAGAAAGAAAAATATGATGAATGGTGCAGAGGGGGGACAGGGTTGGAAGGGGTTGTTGATTCCTGTGTAGGTGAAGGATTCACACCAGGAATAGCAGCTAATCCTATTATGTGAGGACAGCAGCACCTCTCTCTCTCTCTCTCTCTCTCTCTCTCTCTCTCTCTCTCTCTCTCTCTCTCACCCTCCCTGCAGGCTAGGAGGGCAAGAGCACCTCTCTCTCTCACCCTGCAGGCTAGGAGGAGGTGCACAGAATTGAATGTACCTATAAAGAAATCCCTTTCTTCTACCTCTCTAGTGGAGACAACATTCATGAAATTGACTAATGAATAGAGGAGGGGGTTTTCTTAAACATAAACATGTGCCTTAGTTATACCCAGAGTTTTCGGTGATCAGGTGATGTGTTTTTTATTTATTTCTTTTTCTTTTTCTTTTTGTTATTATAATTTTGTCTTAGGGGGTATGATGTGGTTATGAAAACTCCTGCCCCTAACATATCACTCATGATGGAGTAGCTTTGGTTTATGAATCATGTTTTCTTGACGTGACTCAAGGGTGTTGCGTCTTGGTGCATGGACACCTGATGTGTAACTACATTCATACTTGTTCATGGCACTGTTGAAAGAGTTGATAGCCCTCTCACACCCAATCAGACCTCTATAGTGAATGCATAGATGAAGAGATTGGCTTCATTTCTCAACCATAGCCTCTATTGTTCCAGCACCTGAAAAGCTATCTCACCCATAGACACGTCTACTTGTTTTGCTTTAATATTACCTCACCCATAGACACGTCTACTTGTTTTGCTTTAATAATATCTCACCCATAGACACGTCCATTCCTCTTATCCACTCCTTTTCTAATGTACAGTAGTTACAGATTAATGCTTCTTTTCGCCGGCCATTCAATCAAGAGCGATCAAAGGGCTAATTGAAAACATAACATCTTGTTGGGATTTACAGCTAAGGGAGCTCTTTCTTATTTTTTATGATAAGGCCAAGAGACTAGACTGGAATGGACAATGGTCAAATAATCTCAGACCTTCCTTTGAAGAAATTTTATTGTGGCGGTGAACTTGAGAGCAAGTGGTTTCAAACTAATTTAGAAGAGTATGAGGGATGTCGCATCTTCCTTTACTGATAACTCTGAACTCCATAAACTGAAATGACCAGACATGGATTTTTTTGTTGTTGAAATATACAAATATTCATGGTCTTGTGATGGAAGCAGACTTTGTTCTGATGACCTGTAATATGAATATTGATTTGACGTTTTGTAAAGACATTTGATGATCTGTATCTGTGTTATTGGACCTTTTCTTCGACCATTTTAATCGATAGTTTATGTATTTTTAGTTAGTCTTCATATTTTACTTACAATATTTTTGGCAAGCAAAATTTGTAAATATAATATTCTCACTTTACTTGTTCTCCAAACTTCCTCCTTTCCCTCCTTTTTAGATGCTGAAAATCATTTCTAAACATGATTGACTTTTTAATAGGCAGGGCAAGCCTGATTTGTTGATTTTTTGGTATATCATCAAAATAAATAAATCACAGCATGTTTTAGGACTCATTCAGCAGTTTTTACCTGATTAAGTACAATATAATTGGACACTAATGTTGAAAGTTCCATTTACAGTGCTTTCAGAAAGTATTCATACCCATTGACTTATTCCACATGTTGTTGTTGTTGTTGTTACAGCCTGAATTCAAAATGGATTAAGTATACATTTTTCTATCACCCATCTACACACAATACCGCATAATGACAAAGTGAACAAAATGTTTTTAGACATTTTTGCAAATGTATTGAAAATGAAATACATAAATATCTATTTTACATAAGTATTCAAAACCCCTGAGTCAATACATGTTAGAATAACCTTTGGCAGTGATTACAGCTGTAAGTGTTTCTGCTCAGCTGTGAGTCTCTAAAATTCTTCAAGGTCTGTCAAGTTGGTTGTTGATCATTGCTAGAGAGACATTTTCAAGTCTTGCCATAGAGTTTCAAGCCAATTTAAGTCTAAACTGTATCTAGGCCACTCAGGAACATTCAATGTTGACTTGGTAAGCTGCTCCAGTGTATATTTGGCCTTGTGTTTTACGTTATTGTCCTGCTGAAAGATGAATTTGTCTCCCAGTGTCTTTTGGAAAGCAGACTGAAGCAAGTTTTCCTCTAGGATTTTGTCTGTGCTTAGCTCTATTCCGTTAATTTTTATCCTAAACATCTCCTTAGTCCTTGCTGATGACAAGCATACCCATAACATGATGCAGCCACCACAATGCTTGAAAATGTGAAAAGTGGTACTCAGTGATGTGTTGTGTTGGATTTGCCCCAAACATAACGCTTTGTATTCAGGACATAAAGTTAATTTCTTTGCCACCTTTTTTGCAGTTTTACTTTAGTGCCTTATTGCAAACAGGATGCATGTTTTGGAATTTTTTTTGTCTGTACAGGCTACCTTCTTTTCACTCTATCATTTAAGTTAGTATTATGGAAAAACTACAATGTTGTTGATCCCATCCTCAATTTTCTCCTATCACAGCCATTAAACTCTGTAACTGTTTTAAAGTCACCATTGGCCTCATAAGTGGTTTCTTTCCTCTCCGGCAACTGAGTTAGGAAGGACGCCTGTATGTTTGTAGTGACTGGGTATATTGATACACCATACAAAGTGCAGTGGTGTAAAGTACTTAAGTAAAAATACTTTAAAGTACTACTTAAGTTGTATTTTTAGGGTATCTGTACTTTACTATTTATATTTTTGACAACTTTTACTTTTACTTCACTATATTCCTAAAGAAAATACTGTACCTTTTACTCCATACATTTTCTCTGACACCCAAAAGTACTCGTTACATTTTGAATGCTTATCAGGACAGGAAAATGGTCCAATTCACACACTTATCAAGAGAACATCCCTGGTCATCCCTACTGCCTCTGATCTGGCAGACTCACTAAACACAAATGCTTCATTTTGTAAATGATGTCTAAGTGTTGGAGTGTGACCCTGGCTATCTGTAAATGATGTCTAAGTGTTGGAGTGTGACCCTGGCTATCTGTAAAAATAAAATAAAAAATACTTTTAGACTTTTAATCAAGTAGTATTTTACTGGGTGACTTTTACTTTTACTTGAGTCATTTTCTATTAAGGTACAGTATATTTACTTTTACTCAAGTATGTAAATTGGGTACTTTTTCCACCACTTCCAAAGTGTAATTAATAACTTCACCAAAAAGGGATATTCAATGTCTGTATTTATTTTATTATTGTTACCCATCGACCAATAGGTGCCCTTCTTTGCGAAAAAACCAAAGAAGAAAAACCTCCCTGGTCTTTGTGGCTGAATATGTGTTTGAAATGCACTGCTCGACTGAGGGACCTTACAGAAAATTGTATGTGTGGGGTACAGAGATGAGGTAGTCATTCAAAAATCATGTTAAACACTATTATTGCACACAGAGTGAGTCCATGCAACTTTATTATGTGACTTGTTCAGCAAATGTTTTACTCCTGAACTTACAGTATTTAGGCGTGCCATAACAAAGGGGTTGAATACTTATTGACTCGAGACATTTCAGCTTTTCATTTTTAATTAATTTGTAAAAATGTCTATAAATATAATTCCACTTTGACATTGCGGGGTATTGTGTGTAGGCCAGTGACACAACAAAATGTGGAAAAAGTCAAGCGGTGTTAATACTTTCTGAAGGCACTGTATATTCCTAAAACGTAGGTTGAAAATGATGCTGTCGCTGATTCTTCTTGACAAGACATATTGATAAATAATAGCCCAATGTCAAAACACAGTTCTAAAGTGTCCAAATCAATAACCAATATGCAGAAACATTTTGTGATATATTGAAAACGTAAACATAAAATGTACTATCTACACATACTTGTGCAACGATAGTGATCATATTACTTGTATATTTTCTTTTTTAACAAGCACCTTATAGACTGCACATGCTCCAGAAACCATTGCCAATAAATCCCTCAGCTTGTTGTCACGTTCGTTGAATGACGGGTCAGACCAAGGCGCAGCGTGATATGCGTGCATGTTTGTTAAACTTTAAACACACGACAAAACAACAAAGGAAACGAAACGTGAAGTTCAAGGTAGAACACACAACATACCTTACAAGGAACAAGATCCCACAACCCACTAGTGCCAATAGGCTGCCTAAGTATGGTCCCCAATCAGAGACAACGAGCGACAGCTGCCTCTGATTGGGAACCACACCGGCCAACATAGAACTGGACATACTAGACAAGCCACATAGAAAAAGCACAACAAGGAATATACACACCCTGACTCAACATATAAGCGTCCCCTGAGTCAGGGCGTGACGAGACCATCCATAGGGTCTGTGCCGCAGGCTGAACGTTTGATGTCCCTACTTTTGATCAAGTTTTGCTAAAGGCAAGGAGATGTCAGAACTTCCAGTTATCCTCAACCATAAAAAACCTAACATCGACTGTCTCTGTCAAGCTTGGTTCGACATCTCTGTCAGAATTGGTTCGTTATTTACCTTCTCGCAACCCAAGTCACGCAGCCATGGCTGTCTATACAATAAGTTAATTAACAATAAAATCTCACACACGTAAGGGCATGCAGAGGACTATATCCAAGCTTGTTAGATGGTATGCAGACTACCAATCGCTAAAATATCATTGAGTTTTATTTGACTGTGGTTTGTCAGAGCCCAACATGACTGTCTATTAAGTGGTATTTGACTGTGGTTTGTCAGAGCCCAACATGACTGTCTATTAAGTGGTATTTGTCTGTGGTTTGTCAGAGCCCAACATGACTGTCTATTAAGTGGTATTTTACTGTGGTTTGTCAGAGCCCAACATGACTGTCTCTACAATAAGACAATGTCACGTATGTAAGGATGTATACATGCTGGTTAACCATGTATGCAGATCAGGGGACTCTATGCAGGCTATGGGAATCATTAAGTGGGATTTGACTATTCATCTGATAATTGACAATACAGTTATTATGTTCATAGAGTGCAAAAATATAAAAGATGGATAGCCTACTGAGACTAATCATATCATCCACTGATTTTCCTGTTCTCCATCTTATCTCATCCCTCCCTCTCTCCCTCTCTCTCCCTCTCTCTCCCTCCCTCTCTCTCCCTCTCTGTCCCTCTCTCCCTCTCTCTCTCTCTTTCTCTCTCTTTCTCCCTCTCTCCCACTCTCTCTCCTTCTCTCTCCCTCTCTCTCCCTCTCTCTCCTTCTCTCTCCCTCTCTCACTCTCTCTCCCTCTCTCTCTCTCTCTCTCTCTCCCTCTCTCTCTCTCTCTCTCTCCCTCTCTCCCTCTCTCCCTCTCTCCCTCTCACCCCTCTCCCCCTCTCTCCCTCTCTCTCTCTCACTCTCTCTCTCTCTCCCTCTCTCCCTCTCTCCTCAGATTCCTCAGATTAGCTATGCCTCCACGGCCCCAGAGCTGAGCGATGACCGGCGATATGACTTCTTCTCCCGTGTGGTGCCTCCGGATTCGTTCCAGGCCCAAGCCATGGTGGACATAGTCAAGGCCATGGGCTGGAACTATGTATCTACCGTAGCGTCAGAAGGATCCTATGGAGAGAAGGGAGTGGATGCCTTCCAACAGCTGTCCAGAGAAGCAGGTGAGTCCCAAAGTGACCTCTCTGGTGAATCTGGCCTTCATGGCCATGTACTCTTGAATATCTACCCGGTACAGCTAGAAGAGGACTGGCCACCCCTCAGAGCCTGGTTCCTCTACTCCCGGTACAGCCAGAAGAGGACTCGCCACTCCTCGGAGCCTGGTTCCTCTCTACCCAGTACAGCCAGAAGAGGACTGGCCACCCCTCTCTAGGTTTCTTCCTAGGTTACTGCCTTCTAGGGAGTTGTTCTTAGCCACTGTGCTTCTACATCTGCATTGCTTGCTCTTTGGAGTTTTAGGTTGGGTTTCTGTAAAGCACTTGGTGACAACTGCTGATGAAAAAAAGGGCTTTATAAAATACTTTTGATTGATTGATTGAATGTTCTCTAATAAAACGTATTGCAAGGGTGTAAAGTGGATTAACGTGTGATGTGATCGAATAGTCAAGGAATTGCAATGATCCTCAGGTGGAATTAAATACTATGATAACCACTGTGGGCTGAAAGTTAGAAACGACTCAGTTTATTCAGAAGATATCTACTTTGAGTTTGGTGTGGTAAGAGACAAACCTTGTATAGATCTATATACAGTACTGGTCAAAAGTTCATCGGAACTATGAAATAACACATATGGAATCATGTAGTAACCAAAAAAGTGTTAAACAAATCAAAATATATCTTATATTTGAGATTCTTCAAAATAGCCACCCTTTGCCTTGATGACAGCTTTGGACACTCTTGGCATTCTATCAACCAGCTTCACCTGGAGTGCTTTTCCAACAGTCTTGAAGGAGTTCCCACATATGCTGAGCACTTGTTGACTGCTTTTTCTCCACTCTGCGGTCCAACTCATCCCAAACCATCTCAATGTGTGTCCATAGATTTGTTCAATGTTGTGTTAGTGTATGTAAGTAGTTTTGTCGGAAACTTTGTTCCCCCTGCTGCTGTTGGACCAGGTCTCTCTTGAAAAATAGATTTTATCTCAATGAGAAAAACCTGTATAAATAAAAGGCTAAATAAAAACGGGGTTGAGGTTGGGGGAAAGTAGATGTCAGGTCATCTGATGCAGCACTCCATCACTCTCCTTCTTGGTCAAATAGCCCTTACATAGCCTGGAGGTGTGTTGGGTCTTTGTCCTGTTGAAAAACAAATTATAGTCCCACTAAGCCCAAACCAGATGGGATGGCGTATCGCTGCAGAATGCTGTGGTAGACATGCTGATTAAGTGTGCCTTGAATTCTAAAGTATGAAAAATGTATGCACGCACTAAACTGTAAATCGCTCTGGATTAGATCGTCTGCTGAAATGTAAAAAATGTAAATAAATCACAGACAGTGTCACCAGCAAAGCACCCCCACACAATCACACCTCCTCCTCCATGCTTCACGGTGGGAACCACACATGCGGAGATCATCCGTTCACCTACTCTACATCTCACAAAGACACAGCGGTTGGAACCAAAAATCTCAAATTTGGACTCATCAGATCAAAGAACAGATTTCCACCGGTCTAATGTCCATTGATCGTGTTTCTTGGCCCAAGCAAGTCTCTTCTTATTATTGGTGTCCTTTAGTAGTGGTTTCTTTGCAGCAATTCAACCAGTTGATGTTGAGATGTGTCTGTTACTTGAACTTTGTGAAGCATTAATTTGGGCTGAAATTTCTGAGGCTGGTAACTCTAATGAACTTGTCCTCTGCAGCAGAGGTAACTCTCGGTCTTCCATTCCTGTCGCGGTCATCATCCGAGCCAGTTTCATCATAGCACTTGATGGTTTTCGCGACTGCACTTGAATAAACTTTCAAAGTTCTTTTTTTTCCTTTTCTTTTTAGGGGGTAGATCAGCTTTAATATTGCAGATAGATTGTAACTTCCATCAATGTAATTGTCTGCATCACTTCCAATCCCCCATATCTTTTTTTTTCTCTCAAATATATACAGTGAGGGAAAAAAGCATTTGATCCCCTGCTGATTTTGTAAGTTTGTCCACTGACAAAGACAAGATCAGTCTATAATTTTAATGGTAGGTTTATTTGAACAGTGAGAGACAGAATAACAACAAAAAAATCCAGAAAAACGCATGTCAAAAATGTTATGAATTGATTTGTATTTTAATGAGGGAAATAAGTATTTGACCCCTCTGCAAAACATGACTCAGTACTTGGCGGAAAAACCCTTGTTGGCAATCACAGACGTCAGACGTTTCTTGTAGTTGGCCACCAGGTTTGCACACATCTCAGGAAGGATTTGTTCCACTCCTCTTTGCAGATCTTCTCCAAGTCATTAAGGTTTTGAGGCTGATGTTTGGCAACTCGAACCTTCAGCTCCCTCCACAGATTTTCTATGGGATTAAGGTCTGGAGACTGGCTAGGCCACTCCAGGACCTTAATGTGCTTCTTCTTGAGCCACTTGTTTGTTGCCTTGGCCGTGTGTTTTGGATCATTGTCATGCTGGAAAACCCATCCACGACCCATTTTCAATGCCCTGGCTTAGGGAAGGAGGTTCTCACCCCAAGATTTGACAGTACATGGCCCCGTCCATCGTCCCTTTGATGCGGTGAAGTTGTCCTGTCCCCTTAGCAGAAAAACACCCCCAAAGCATAATGTTTCCACCTCCATGTTTGACGGTGAGGATGGTTTTCTTGGGGTCATAGGCAGCATTCCTCCTCCTCCAAACACGGCGAGTTGAGTTGATGCCAAAGAGCTCGATCTTGGTCTCATCTGACCACAACACTTTCACCCAGTTCTCCTCTGAATCATTCAGATGTTCATTGGCAAACTTCAGACGGCCCTGTATATGTGCTTTCTTGAGCAGGGGGACCTTGTGGGCGCTGCAGGATTTCAGTCCTTCACGGCGTAGTGTGTCACGAATAGTTTTCTTGGTGACTATGGTCCCAGCTGCCTTGAGATCATTGACAAGATCCTCCGTGTAGTTCTGGGCTGATTCCTCACCGTTCTCATGATCATTGCAACTCCACGAGGTGAAATCTTGCATGGAGCCCCAGGCCGAGGGAGATAGACAGTTATTTTGTGTTTCTTCCATTTGCGAATAATCGCACCAACTGTTGTCACCAAGCTGCTTGGCGATGGTCTTGTAGCCCATTCCAGCCTTGTGTAGGTCTACAATCTTGTTCCTGACATCCTTGGAGAGCTCTTTGGTCTTGGCCACGGTGGAGAGTGTGGAATCTGATTGATTGATTGCTTCTGTGGACAGGTGTCTTTTATACAGGTAACAAACTGAGATTAGGAGCACTCCCTTTTAGGGTGTGCTCCTAATCTCAGCTCGTTACCTGTATAAAAGACACCTGGGAGCCAGAAATCTTTCTGATTGAGAGGGGATCAAATACTTATTTCCCTCATTAAAATGCAAATCAATTTATAAAATTTTTGACATGCGTTTTTCTGGATTTTTTTGTTGTTATTCTGTCTCTCACTGTTCAAATAAACCTACCATTAAAATTAGAGACTGATCATTTCTTTGTCAGTGGGCAAACGTACAACATCAGCAGGGGATCAAATACTTTTTTCCCCCTCACTGTATGTATATATATATATATATATATATATATATATATATATATATATATATATATATATATATATATATATATATATATATATATATCATACATACACATACGTACATACCTTCATATATTCACACACATATCCTTTAAAAAAAATATATTTCCCTTTATTACTTTCCAACCCCGCCACCCCTTCCCTAATTGGAGTAAACTAGTGAAGAACAATGCTTAGGCCTCTACTTCCAGCTTATACATAATATATACATTTTTACTCCTGAACTTCCTCTACCCTCAACCTCTCCGATCATTTTCATGATGTCCATCCGGTTTGCTTCTATATGCCATATCTTTCTAACTGTGTTCTTTCACAAAAGCTCCCAACCTATAACCTATATACTTATTATGGACACAGTATGCTTACATTATTAGTTATCTTGTTGTTATTAGTTGTTGTTAGTTGTTGTTAGTCCCATCCTTCAACTCCATTCAACACCACCCATGTATCTCTTAACACCATCCATATTGTATTTCTATTTGCCAAATATATTTCAACTGTACTGTGATGTTTTACAAAAGTTCTGAACCTTTCTATTGTCATTGTTTCTACAGATTATATATATTTTTTGCTAAAAGTATTATTATATTATTGATCGATTGACTATGACTTTTCAGATCACCCAGTAATGCCATCTGCAGGGTTAGCTCCAGGTAAATATAGCAAAACAAATGATCTAATAATTCTGTCTCTGGGAAGATTGTATCCCCCATATAAATAACATTCTATTGGTAGCAAAAATTTTATATAATAATTTACAGTGGGGAAAAAAAGTATTTAGTCAGCCACCAATTGTGCAAGTTCTCCCACTTAAAAAGATGAGAGGGGCCTGTAATTTTCATCATAGGTACACTTCAACTATGACAGACACATTGTAGGATTTTTTATGAATTTATTTGCAAATTATGGTGGAAAATAAGTATTTGGTCACCTACAAACAAGCAAGATTTCTGGCTCTCACAGAGCTGTAACTTCTTCTTTAAGAGGCTCCTCTGTCCTCCACTCGTTACCTGTATTAATGGCACCTGTTTGAACTTGTTATCAGTATAAAAGACACCTGTCCACAACCTCAAACAGTCACACTCCAAACTCCACTATGGCCAAGACCAAAGAGCTGTCAAAGGACACCAGAAACAAAATTGTAGACCTGCACCAGGCTGGGAAGACTGAATCTGCAATACGTAAGCAGCTTGGTTTGAAGAAATCAACTGTGGGAGCAATTATTAGGAAATGGAAGACATACAAGACCACTGATAATCTCCCCTCGATCTGGGGCTCCACGCAAGATCTCACCCCGTGGGGTCAAAATGATCACAAGAATGGTGAGCAAAATCCCAGAACCACACGGGGGGACCTAGTGAATGACCTGCAGAGAGCTGGGATCAAAGTAACAAAGCCTACCATCAGTAACACACTACGCCGCCAGAGACTCAAATCCTGCAGTGCCAGACGTGTCCCCCCTGCTTAAGCCAGTACATGTCCAGGCCCGTCTAAAGTTTGCTAGAGTGCATTTGGATGATCCAGAAGAGGATTGGGAGAATGTCATATGGTCAGATGAAACCAAAATAGAACTTTTTGGTAAAAACTCAACTCGTCGTGTTTGGAGGACAAAGAATGCTGAGTTGCATCCAAAGAACACCATACTTACTGTGAAGCATGGGGGTGGAAACATCATGCTTTGGGGCTGTTTTTCTGCAAAGGGACCAGGACGACTGATCCGTGTAAATGAAAGATTGAATGGGGCCATGTATCGTGAGATTTTGAGTGAAAACCTCCTTCCATCAGCAAGGGCATTGAAGATGAAACGTGGCTGGGTCTTTCAGCATGACAATGATCCCAAACACACCGCCTGGGCAACGAAGGAGTGGCTTCGTAAGAAGCATTTCAAGGTCCTGGAGTGGCCTAGCCAGTCTCCAGATCTCAACCCCATAGAAAATCTTTGGAGGGAGTTGAAAGTCCGTGTTGCCCAGCGACAGCCCCAAAACATCACTGCTCTAGAGGAGAGCTGCATGGAGGAATTGGCCAAAATACCAGCAACAGTGTGTGAAAACCTTGTGAAGACTTACAGAAAATGTTTGACCTGTGTCATTGCCAACAAAGGGTATATAACAAAGTATTGGGAAACTTTTGTTATTGACCAAATACTTATTTTCCACCATAATTTGCAAATAAATTCATTAAAAATCCTACAATGTGATTTTCTGGATTTTTTTTCCTCATTTTGTCTGTCATAGTTGACATGTACCTATGATGAAAATTACAGGCCTCTCTCATCTTTTTAAGTGGGAGAACTTGCACAATTGGTGGCTGACTAAATACTTTTTCCCCCACTGTAAATTGAAAAATTACAAATTTTGATTCCGGCGTCATTTTGCGTATCAGTTCATAAACACTATGCCATGGGATCGGTACGTCAAAAATCTCTTCCCAACTATTTTGCAATCTATATGGGACGGCTGTCAATCCTTTGGTCCTTAAATGAAACTGGTATACTTTTTTATTCATCCGTTTTCTTTAACCAATTATGTTCTTTAATGCAAGGCCGACAGACAAGGTCCTTACTTTTTCCCCCTTCCACTTTCCTCTTCCATTTTTGCGGTAATGCTGCAATTATTTGGTTGTAATTTTGGGTAGAGCAGACATTGCCATATGTTTTTGTTAGCTGCATGTGCGACATAACTCCACCAGTCCCACCAATGACACCATTTACGAAGATTATACCTTATTTAAACATTTTGTAAAAAAAAAGAAGGTTTTTTATCAATTAGTATATTTGAGTTTAACCACAATATTTGTTGCATTATTTGCTCTGTTGTTTCTGGAGGATTAAATTGCAATTGCAACCAACTTTCTATGGCTTGATTTAGAAATAGTGATATTTGGGAGATGATTTCCTTTTCAAATAACTGAAAGTGAGAAGTTGTAATCTGAATAAAGGGAAAGGGGCCATTCTTGAACATGGGGTGAGACAATCTTACTAATTTGCTAGAGAACCAGTTCGGATTTAAGTCTAACTTTTGTATGACTGAAGCTTTTAGTGATAGGTCTAATGCTTTAATATTTTATAATTTTTGTCCTCCTAATTCATATTCATTATATAAATAGGCCCATTTAATTTTGTCTGGCTTGCCGTTAACGCATATCATTTTTTTTTTTAACTGTTCGCTAGACGTAGGCAAGACCATAAGCAAATAGGTAAACTGGGATAATACTAAGGAGTTAATCAGGGTGATTTTTCCACAAATTGACAGGTATTTACCTTTCCATGGTAGCAAGATCTTATCTATTTTAGTTAACTTTCTATTAAAATGTATTGGAGTGAGATCATTTATTTCATTTGGGATATGTATTCCGAGTATATCTACCTCACCATCAGACAATTTTATTGGTAAACTACATGGTTATGTAAAAATTGTATTTTTTTGTGATCCAATACGTAATAGCGTACATTTATCATAATTTGGTTGTAATCCAGAGAGGTTAGAAAATATATCTAGATCCTCTATGAGGCTGTGGAGAAATTCAAGTTGTGGATTTAAAAGAAAACATGAATCATCAGCGTACAATGACACCTTTGTTTTTAAGCCCTGGATTTCTAATCCCTTGATATTATTGTTAGATCTGATTTTAATAGCTAACATCTCGATGGCCATAATAAATAGATATGCTGATAGTGGACAACCTTGTTTCACTCCTCTTGACAGTTTATAACCTTCTGAGAAATAGCCATTATTTACTATTTTATACCTAGGGTTACTACAGTGGGGAGATCAAGTATTTGATACACTGACGATTTTGCAGGTTTTCCTACTTACAAAGCATGTAGAGGTCTGTAATTTTTATCATAGGTACACTTCAACTGTGAGAGACAGAATATAAAACAAAAATCCAGAAAATCACATTGTATGATTTTTAAGTAATTAATTTGTGTTTTATTGCATGACATAAGTATTTGATCACATACCAACCAGTAAGAATTCCGGCTCTCACAGACCTGTTAGTTTTTCTTTAAGAAGCCCTCCTGTTCTCCACTCATTACCTGTATTACCTACACCTGTTTGAACTCGTTACCTGTATAAAAACACCTGTCCACACACTCAATCAAACAGACTCCAACCTCTCCACAATGGCCAAGACCAGAGAGCTGTGTAAGGACATCAGGGATAAAATTGTAGACCTGCACAAGGCTGGGATGGGCTACAGGACAATAGGCAAGCAGCTTGGTGAGAAGGCAACAACTGTTGGCACAATTATTAGAAAATGGAAGAAGTTCAAGTTGAAGGTCAATCACCCTCGGTCTGGGGTTCCATGCAAGATCTCACCTCGTGGGGCATCAATGATCATGAGGAAGGTGAGGGATCAGCCCAGAACTACACGGCAGGACCTTGTCAATGACCTGAAGAGAGCTGGGACCACAGTCTCAAAGAAAACCATTAGTAACACACTACGCCATCATGGATTAAAATCCTGCAGCACACGCAAGGTCCCCCTGCTCAAGCCAGCGCATGTCCAGGCCCGTCTGAAGTTTGCCAATGACCATCTGGATGATCCAGAGGAGGAATGGGAGAAGGTCATGTGGTCTGATGAGACAAAAAATTAGCTTTTTGGTCTAAACTCCACTCGCCGTGTTTGGAGGAAGAAGAAGGATGAGTACAACCCCAAGAACACCATCCCAACCGTGAAGCATGGAGGTGGAAACATCATTCTTTGGGGATGCTTTTCTGCAAAGGGGACAGGACGACTGCACCGTATTGAGGGGAGGATGGATGGGGCCATGTATCGCGAGATCTTGGCCAACAACCTCCTTCCCTCAGTAAGAGCATTGAAGATGGGTCGTGGCTCGGTCTTCCAGCATGACATCAACCCGGAACACACAGCCAGGGCAACTAAGGAGTGGCTCCGTAAGAAGCATCTCAAGGTCCTGGAGTGGCCTAGCCAGTCTCCAGACCTGAACCCAATAGAACATCTTTGGAAGGAGCTGAAATTCCGTATTGCCCAGTGACAGCCTCGAAACCTGATGGATCTGGAGAAGGTCTGTATGGAGGAGTGGGCCAAAATCCCTGCTGCAGTGTGTGCAAACCTGGTCAAGACCTACAGGAAACGTATGATCTCTGTAATTGCAAACAAAGGTTTCTGTACCAAATATTAAGTTCTGCTTTTCTGATGTATCAAATACTTATGTCATGCATTTAAATGCAAATTAATTACTTAAAAATCATACAATGTGATTTTCTGGATTTTTGTTTTAGATTCCGGACTCTCACAGTTGAAGTGTACCTATGATAAAAATTACAGACCTCTACATGCTTTGTAAGTAGGAAAACCTGCAAAATCGGCAGTGTATCAAATACTTGTTCTCCCCACTGTATACATGATTTTAACCCATTTTATAAGAGATTCTCCAAAATTGAAATGCTCCAGGCATTTATATATAAACCCCAGTCGTACTTTAGCAAATGCCTTTTCGAAGTCTGCTATGAATAGCAGGCCTGGTTTCCCAGACTTTTCATAGTGTTCTATTGTTTCCAATACTTGCCTTATATTATATCTAATGTATCGTCCATGTAAAAAACCTGTCTGATTAGAATGAATAATGTCAGACAATACCTTTTTAATTCTATGCGCTAAACATTTTGCTCGAATTTTTGCATCACAACACTGAAGTGTAAGGGACCTCCAATTTTCTTTAATGGACTGGATCGTTATATTTTCCACTTGTATCCTGTTTCAGTAATAATAAAATCAGACCTTCTTGAGTGTCTGACAATCTACAATTTACATAGGAGTGGTTAAAACATGCTAATAACGGTCCTCTGAGTATATCAAAAAAGGTTTGGTATACCTCGACTGGTATGCCATCCAACCCTGGAGTATTCCCAGACTTAAAGTCTTTAATTGCATCCAGAAGTTCCTCCTCTGTAATTTCACCTTCACATGAGTCTTTCTGTATGGCTGTTAATTTTACATTATCAATAGAAAAGAAATCTCTACAATTAGCTTCAGTTAGAGGAGATGGAGGCGACTGAAACTAAAACATATGCTTAAAGTACTTTGTTTCCTCCTTCAAAATATCATTTGGTGAATTATGGGTGACTCCATCATTTGTAACCAGTTTCAGTAAATTATTTTTGGTAGCATTCCTACGTTGAAGATTAAAAAATAATTTGGTGCATTTTTCCCCATATTCCATCCAGTTTGCTTTATTTTAATAATATATTACACTTGATCTTTCTTGAATAAGTTTCTCCATTTCTTTTTGTTTTTCCTCTAATTTATTCTTAGTCTCTATGTTACAGTTTTTATTGCTATCTATCTGTACTGTTAGACCTTCTATTTCCTTTGTTTGTATGGACTCTTTTGACCTAAGTTGTTTTTGTTTTCGAGATGAGTACTGAATTGCATGGCCTCTGAAGGCACATTTAAAGGTGTCCCATACAATAAGGGGATTTGCTGTACCTATGTTATGTCGGGGAAAAAACAGTTATTTATAAATTCCTCTGTCCTAGGTAAAAACAAGTTATCATCCAATAGGCTTTGATTAAATGTCCAATATTCTCGCCCACGTGGAAATTCAGTAAGAGTAATGTATATGCCAATTATATGATGGTCCGACCGCATTCTGTCCCCTATCAACACTTTTGGTGCCAACGAGAATGACATAAGAAAGAAGTCAAGACAACTAGCTTGATTGAGTCTCCGCCATGTATATCTCACTAGGTCAGGATATTTAAGCCTCCATATATCTACTAGTTCTAATGTATCCATGACATTCACGATTTCCTTAAGAGCATGAGGGTGATTGTTTGTAATGTGATTTCCTTTACGGTCCATTGAGCTATTTAAAACGGTATTATAATCTCCCACCATAATAATAGTCTTGAATTGCTTGCAGGGTTGATAATTTATTATATATATTGTCAAAGAAGTGTGGATCATCATTATTTGGTCCGTAAAGGTTCATGAGCCATATCTGTTTATGGTCCAGTAACATATTTAAAATAATAATAAAACAATTTGCACATTCGGATCAAAATTACTGTTAATTAATATCATCACCCATTTTGAATTTCTTTGCCCATGGAAGAAGTATATTTGCCCCCCCCATTCCTTTTCCCACCAACTTCATCTAGAATTGTTGAAAGAGTTTCCTGTAAACAATAGATATTATATTCCTTCTCTTTGAGCCATGTAAATATTGTTCTTCTTTTGTTATTATCTGCTAATCCATTACAATTATAACTGGCTATACTTATTTCACCATATACCATAATGATATACACGTTTCTAATCTATTTATCATTATATATGTTTGTAAATGTACCAATAAAAAATACCATAGTGATTGAGTGTCCATATAGCTGTACCATGATAAGTACTTGCTACTAAGTAACCCTCCAATTGTTCTCCACTAATTCCCCCACTAAAGCCCCTCCACATCCCAAGTCATCCCAGTGATCGACATACCACCCCGTCCCTCCGGATCCCTAGGGCCCCGAGATGCCAGGACCCATCCATCGAAAACAGCACACAGTGCCACCCACAAAACAGAAGCAGGTCAACCGTCAAAAGCATTTCCAATGCTTCTATTCAAATATCTTGCTAATCTTATTTTCCATCATTATCAATTAATATGCGTAATAATGTTGGCAGTTCATGCGTAGGATTTTAACCTATAACCCGGATTGCCATTGTATTACATTACATTTTTGACAAGCAATTATTATTTTAGCAAACAATTATTGTGGTTCATCCTATATTCTCCCTAACATCCTTACCCCCTTGCAACAGATGTGGGATAAATACACACGCACACATACTCTAACACACTCAACCCCTTTCCTCCACAATCAACCATAAAATCAGATGCTCAACGGTTGTTACATCCCAGAGCCCAACTCAAGAAAGGACCTGATTTACGAATGCATATACGAATGCATATACAGTTACAGCTGTTTGAGAAAGCATGCAAGATTGGGCAGAAATTGACAACAATGTGAGATTTGTTGAATCTATTTAATCTATGTCAAGTCCTAGGTGATGGAGATCAGATCCACCCTCTTCACCTGAGACACAAACACTCTGGTCCCCCGTTGTAACCATTTTTCCCAAGCATCTCCGTGCAGTCAGACCTTTGATTATTTTGTGCCACCTGGGCCACAATGATAAGCCCCCTCTCTAATTGTCCCAGTGTGACTCCCTCCCCATGGGTTACTGCAGCCAGTGTTGCCAGCACTGCCACTACCTGGGTGGGGGTACCCACAGGAATCCCCACCGGCTAGGTAAAAGGTTGTCAAGGTTCTCATTAGCAGCTTTGAGAATGTCCTTGTATATAATGCTCTCCCATCAGGGGGCTCTGGCTTTGTAGGACCAACCCTGCCAGGCAGGCTCAGAATCTTGAGGGGGCGGTGCTGCTCAAGTAGGTCTCTGACCGCATTTATTTTTCTGTTTTAGCTGCATATAGTCAACTCACAGCAGGTTCATAAAACAGGGACTTCTCTTAGGTGTATGGGTCACTCAGGTGGGTGTCTAGGATATAGGGTTGGGGATCGTTCCATCATGATAGGACAATTTAAAAAAAATATTAGATGTATACTATATTTTAAAATGTATATCCCTCATCTGCACAAAATTGAAAACTCTCTCTCACAACCCCTGCTCACACATTGGTTCTGGGATATGCAACCATTTCCTTTCTCACTCACTTAACGCCACACTTATTCAAACGCAAAAACGCACACCACACCTTCCATCACAATACATCCACACGTACCCACATACTGTGCCTTCTATGTCTTCTGTTTGCTATGTTTTAATCTCCACTATGTTGATTGAGTACTTGTGTTCTAATATAGTTGTATTTGAAGATGTATTATTTTGCT
>NC_059203.1:19333547-19398547 GCF_020615455.1 Coregonus clupeaformis | reverse complement strand
ACCAGCTCGGAAACCGGATTGCATAGCGGAGAAGGTACGGTGGGATTCGAAATGGTCGGTGATCTGTTTGTTAACTTGGCTTTCAAAAACTTTCGAAAGGCAGGGCATGATGGATATAGGTCTGTAACAGTTTGGATCTAGAGTGTCACCCCCTTTGAAGAGGGGGATGACCGCGGCAGCTTTCCAATATCTGGGGATCTCAGACATTACGAAAGAGAGGTTGAACAGGCTAGTAATAGGGGTTGCGACATTTTTGGCGGCTGGTTTTAGAAAGAAAGGGTCCAGATTGTCTAGCCCAGATGATTTGTAGGGGTCCAGATTTTGCAGCTCTTTCAGAACATCTGCTGTCTGAATTTGTGTGAAGGAGAAGCGGGGGGGGGGGGCATGGGCAAGTTGCAACGGAGGGTGCAGAGCTGGTGGCCGGGGTAGTGGTAGCCAGGTGGAAAGCATGGCCAGCCGTAGCAAAATGCTTGTTGAAATTCTCGATTATTGTACATTTATCGGTGGTGATAGTGTTTCCTAGCCTCAGTGCAGTGGTCAGCTGAGAGGAGGTGCTCTTATTCTCCATGGACTTTCCAGTGTCCCAAAACTTTTTGGAGTTAGTGCTACAAGATGCACATTTCTGTTTGAAAAAGTTAGCCTTTGCTTTCCTAACTGCTTGTGTATATCCAGGGGCTATATCTGTTCTTAGTTCTGTCTTTTTTGAATGGGGCATGTTTATTTAAGATGGAGAGGAAATTACTTTTAAAGAACAACCAGGCATCCTCTACTGACGGAATGAGATCTATATCCATCCAGGATACCTGGGCCAGGTCAATTAGGAAGGCCTGCTCGCTAAAGTGTTTTAGGGAGCGTTTGACAGTGATGAGGGGTGGTCGTTTGACCGCGGACCCGTTACGGACGCAGGCAATAAGGCAGTGATCGCTGAGATCCTGGTTGAAGACAGCGGAGGTGTATTTAGAGGGTAAGTTAGTCAGGATGATATCTATGAGGGTACCCATGTTTACGGATTTAGGGTTGTACCTGGTAGGTACAACATCCATAGAAACTAAATAGAAAGGAAACTCCAGCACACTGGTGATATTGATGCTTCCAAACATTACATTTATCATAAACCAATAAGTTTTACTTTTTCAAACCTCCATGGAATACCTATTTTTTTCGGGGGGGCCATTGTAAGGCAATGCAGAGGCGTGACTGGCATGTCTTTATTTAGCATTGGATCTGCTTGAGATAAACCATACAATGGAAGACGTTGTGCACTGTGCTCTCAGAGAGGGATACAGTGCATGGGTGTGGGTGGAAGAACACCTGGTGTCTGACGGATGCTAGTCTAAATAACCACAAGTAAGAGATAGGTGCCTGGAGTGGTGGGCGTCTGTCTGTATGACCCTGGCTCCGAACAATATGAACCTGGTCACCTTGCCTCAATCAATTAAATCAATCAATTATTGTCCCAATTGGGAAATGTGTAGTGCAGTCAGGGTTACAACAAAAAAAATAATGTTAGTGGCAGATATACAACAGATGTACACATCAAATAAATAGTGAGATCGAGCAAGACTTGTTATTCTGTATCTATGTAATCTGGAAGCTTCTGTCTTCCTCAGTGGTGAAAACAACACACAATTGTCATACTTCAGTAAAGGTTACCTTAATAGAACATGACTCAAGTAAAAGTCACCCAGTAAAATACTACTTGAGTAAAAGTCTAAACGTATTGGGTTTTAAATATACATATATTTACAGCTTCAATAGCCTGATAGCACAAATCTGTTACATCTATACATATACAGTACGTATCAAAAGTAAATTGAGTTGCTAAAATGTACTTAAAGCTGTAATACACCCAACCAAATTCACATAGAAATGTGAGATATAGATCTGTCATGCTTATTGAAAGCAAGTTTAAGAAGCAGTAGATATGTTCTATGCGTGCTATTTCTATGCTTCCTGTTCTTAAGTTTTAGTTTTTCCGTCTTTTACTATAGGTTTTGTACACCAGCTTCAAACAGCTGAAAATACAATATTCTTGGTTATGGAAAATATATTTCATAGTGGTTTAGATGATGACGATTCTCTACACTGTACTTGCTGATTTTGTCGGGGGGATTGTGGATGCCAGGCCATCTGATTGAAGCACTCCATCACTCTCCTTCTTGGTCAAATAGCCCTTACATCAGCATGGAGGTGTGTTGGGTCATTGTCCTGTTGAAAAACAAATGATTGTCCCACTAAACCCCAAACTAGATGGGATGGCGTATCGCTGCAGAATGCTGTGGTAGCTATGCTGGTTAAGTGATGTGACGTGTTCACACAGGATTTGTTAATGTGTTCAAGCCATTTATTTATGTCACTGGTGGGTGCCACAAAGTCTGGGCGCCAGGAGGTCTAGGGAGGCAATTGGTGTTACTCTTAGAATGAGTATGTGATGAAATGTCCTGATTGGGGTGTAAGCTGAAATCATTGGGGTTGGGAGTGTCACCCAATAATGATTGGCAACTGTTGGCTAGAAGTGGTTTACAATGCAGTATATAAACTGAGAGATCTCTGTGTCTGTCATTCGGATAGCAAGGGGCAACTCACGTGCAGCTTGCTATGTTGAATCCGGTACCTTATTATTAAATACATTGTATCAACTCTCCGTGTAAGTGTTTAATTATATTCTTGCATCCTCAATTCCTTGATAACAGAGAACGCATCCTAACATTAAGTGTGCCTTGAATTCTAAATAAATCACAGACAGTGTCACCAGCAAAGCCCCCCCACACCATAACACCTCCTCCTCCATGTGGGAAATACACATGCGGAGGTCACCTGTTCACCTACACTGCGTCTCACAAAGACACGGCGGTTGGAACCAAAATGCTCTAATTGGACTCCAGACCAAAGGACACATTTCCACTGGTCTAATGTCCATTGCTCGTGTTTCTTGGCCCAAGCAAGTCTCTTCTTCTTATTGGTGTCCTTTAGTAGTGTTTTTTTTCCCAGCAATTCAACCATGAAGGCCTGATTCATGCAGTCCCCTCTGAATAGTTGATATTAAGATGTGTATGTTACTTGAACTCTGTGAAGCACTTACTTGGGCTGCAATTTCTGAGGCTGGTAACTCTAATGAACTTATCCTCTGCAGCAGAGGTAACTCTGGATCTTCCTTTCCTGTGGCGGTCCTCATGAGATCCAGTTTCATCATGGCTTTTGCGAGTGCACTTGAAGAAGTGGCCCCATGTAGCTCAGTTATTAGAGCATGGTGCTTGCCACGGGGGGCCAGTATGAAAATGTAAGTCACTAACTGAGCTACATCACTAACTGTAAGTCACTCTGGATAAGAGTGTCTGCTAAATGACTAAAATGTAAAAAAAAAAAAAAAAAAAAGAAGCTCTTAAAGTTCTTCACATTTTCCGCATTGACTGACCTTCATGTCTTAAAGTAATGATGGACTGTCGTTTCGCTTTGATTATTTGAGCTGTTCTTGCCATAATATGGACTTGGTCTTTTACCAAATAGGGCTATCTTCTGTATCTCAAACCACTTCACATAGACATTGTTCCGTACTACCAATGTCTCAAACCACTTCACAGATTGTTTCCTGTACCTCCAATATCCGTTAGCCATATGACAGAACTCTTTCAAGACACATTTTGCATGAGGTATTCCATCACCTAAGCAACTTTCTTGATTTGATGCTGCTGAGTAATTTTGAAAAGGAAAAGTTAAAAATATTTAAAAAGTTAATGACGTCCCGTGGGCAGCTAACCTATTTCAGGTCCGGCAGCCATTAATATTTAAGAGTCTTTGTGTGGGCGGCAGGTAGCTTAGTGTTTAAGAGCGTTGTGCCAGTAACCGAAACGTCGCTGGTTCTAATCCCCGAGCTGACTAGGTGAAAAATCTGTCGATGTGCCCTTGAGCAAGGCACTTAACCCTAATTGCTCCTGTAAGTCGCTCTGGATAAGAGCGTCTGCTAAATTACGTAAATGTGTGTGCCTGCACCTGTGTGTGTCTAATCACTCATAGAAATGTGAAAAGACCATGTTGTGGTTCACAGCGTTTCTGAGTAGCCAAGCTTAGCGTCACGTTGGGGCGAGGACATTTTGATAAGAACTGGGCAAACGGGAGAAAAAACTGATGATGAGGGTGAGCAAAAGGGTGGCAAGGGGATTGTTTCTCTCTCCATATACTGGGATGGATACTGCTGCCATTTGACGGTGTATGCAGGTGTTCCCTAGGTTATAGAGCTTATAAAGAAATGATGAGAAACAGTATGTCTCATTGAAATGGGGTCAATGTTTGTAGATCTAGACCCGTTTCCATAAAGCGTCTCAGAGTGGGATCAGTTTTGCCCTTTTAGATAATATTGAATGTGATTACATGGACGGGGAGATTACGAGGATAGGTGGGACCTGATCCTAGATCAGCGCTCCTACTTCAAGACGCTTTGTGAATACGGGCTCTGATCTAATCATCGGTGAACGACATGGTTATGAAAACCATCCCCTACCAGAGACCTGTCATCATTATTACTGGATATAGACACAGAACAGGAGAACCAGACGAAACGAGGACCTGTCTGCTAGCCTAGCTGTGTATAGCATAATTTATCAGTCAATGTAACCTGCCTGACAACACATTTAGAACCTCACATATTACTCAATCCATCGCCATGACAAATCCTCTGGACGACCTGTTTTATCCAGTCCCATCTCCCCTCTTCAAGACTGGGCCTGAATACACGTCCCTAGTCATAAGCCACATTTCAGAAAACCTGTTAATGAGAAAGAAGAAGCCTACGCTGTCAAGTTAAATAACCAATGTTGTGGGGAATCAGGCTGGCAGTTTAAATTGTACCAGTTTGCACCCTATATAATAATATAATATAATATGCCAGTTATCCAAAGCGACTTACAGTCATATGTGCATACATTTTTACGTACGGGTGGTCCCGGGGATCGAACTCACTACCCTGGCGTTACAAGCGCCATGCTCTACCAATTGAGCTACAGAGGAGAGACATCTATTACTGTGTATGTAATGTAATCTGTCTCTCGTCCCAAATCACACCCTATTCCCTTAATAGTGCACTACTTTTCACCAGGGCCCATGGCATCGTAGTCCCTTAATAGTGCACTACTTTTCACCACCTGCCTCATCTGAAGCCTCTTCTTTTTGGGGTGCTGCTATAGGCCTCCAAGTGCAGTCAGTATTTGGATAATATGTGTGCAATGCTTGATAGTGTGTGTGTGTGTGTGTGTGTGTGTGTGTGTGTGTGTGTGTGTGTGTGTAGTGTGTGTGTGTGTGTGTGTGTGTGTGTGTGTGTGTGTGTGTGTGTGTGTGGTGTGTGTGTGTGTGTGTGTGTGTGTGTGTGTGTGTGTGTGTGTGTGTGATGTTAACAGAGAGGCTGACCTGAACATTGACTGGTGTGACTAATGCCTGTATTGTGAGGTATTTACCAACTAGGGTACATACTAGGGGTGTGTGCCGACATGGCCATACGTAGTCGTATCCGTAAATCGTCAGTTGATAGTCGGATCGGATGATACTCAAATGTTGTAATATGCCTAAGTAGATGTTGTCAAAAAATATCTATCTCTCTAAACGTTTATAGACTAAACAAACTGCAGAGTAGGCGCCGCGGAGGGGTGTGTGTATGTGTGTATGTGTGTGTGTGTGTGTGTGTGTGTGTGTGTGTGTGTCTGTGTCACGAACGTCTAACATAGAGGAGGACCAAGGCGCAGCGTTGCAGGCAAACATACTCTTTATTGAGCGAAACGCGATCAAAACAACAAAGACGGTAACGTGACAGTACACGGTCAAACACAACCAACTTGAAACAAGAACCCACAAAAACCAAAGGAAAAACCGACAGTTTAAATATGGCTCCCAATCAGAGACAACCAGCAAACAGCTGACACTCGTTGCCTCTGATTGGGAGTCACTCAGGCCAACATAGAAATAGAGAATATAGATCTACACACCCTGGCTCAACATAACAGTCTCCCCAGAGCCAGGGCGTGACAGTACCCCCCCCTAAAGGCGCGGACTCCGACCGCGCCAACTAAATACCACAGGGGAGGGACCGGGTGGGCACTCCGCCTGGCGGCGGATCCGGCTCTGGGCCCGATCCCCACTCCCTCTCCAACCCCCCAAAGTACCCCTGGTCCGGTCTGGCCCCGCTGGCCGGAGCCGACTGACGACACGCACCCCCTGGCTTGGTGCGTGGAGCAGGAACGGACCGGACCGGGCTGACGATGCGCACCCCTGGCTTGGTGCGTGGAGCAGGAATGGACCGACCGGGCTGACGATGCGCACCCCTGGCTTAGTGCGTGGAGGAGGAACGGGTCGAGCCGGGCTGACGATACGCACCCCCTGGCTTGGTGCGGGAACAGGCACGGGCTGTGCTGGACTGACGACGCACACCACTGGCTTGGTGTGGAGAGCAGGAGCGGGCCGGACAGGGCTGACGAAACGCACCACAGACTTGGTGCGGGGAGCAGGAATGGGCCGGACTGGGCTGGCGACGCGCACCACAGACTTGGTGCGGAGAGCAGGAACGGGCCGGACAGGGCTGACGAAACGCACCACATACTTGGTGCGGGGAACAGGAACGGGCCGAGCCGGGCTGACGAGACGCACCACAGACTTGGTGCGGAGAGCAGGAACGGGCCGGACAGGGCTGACGAAACGCACCACAGACTTGGTGCGGGGACAGGAACGGGCCGAGCCGGGCTGACGAGACGCACCACAGACTTGGTGCGGGGAGCAGGAATGGGCCGGACTGGGCTGACGAAGCGTACCACAGGCTCGATGCGGAGAGCAGGAACAGACCGGACCGCACTGGGGACACACACCACTGGCCCTACGCAGAGATCAGGAACGGGCCCGACCGGACTGGTAACACACCCCAGTACCTCTCGCCGTGCCTCCGCACTTTCCCTCTCCTCTGTGACCAGTGGCCCCCTTAACCTGGCGGCCTCCTCTGCGCACCCGCTGGACCGCTCCATCGCGGCCTCCTGCTGCCCCGTCGTCCACGACGTGAGCCCCCCCCTAAAAATGTTCTGGGGGTCTCTCCTCCCCGTGGACCAGGCCTCCCTAGTTCTCGCCAGACTCTCACCCCACTGCTCCAAAGTCCAACCTCTCTGCTCTTCACTTGGCTTGGCCCAGTCGAGACTCCTACTCCACTGATCCCAGGTCCATCCTCTCTCCTCTTCACGCTGCTTGGTCCTGTCTTGGTGGGTTCTTCTGTCACGAACGTCTAACATAGAGGAGGACCAAGGCGCAGCGTTGCAGGCAAACATACTCTTTATTGAGCGAAACGCGATCAAAACAACAAAGACGGTAACGTGACAGTACACGGTCAAACACAACCAACTTGAAACAAGAACCCACAAAAACCAAAGGAAAAACCGACAGTTTAAATATGGCTCCCAATCAGAGACAACCAGCAAACAGCTGACACTCGTTGCCTCTGATTGGGAGTCACTCAGGCCAACATAGAAATAGAGAACATAGATCTACACACCCTGGCTCAACATAACAGTGTCCCCAGAGCCAGGGCGTGACAGTCTGTGTGTGTCTTACCTGTGTCTGTGTCCTCAACTTGCAGTGGGCAGACAAGTTTGCTATCAGTCAGAATGTGCGTCGACGTTTCATATTTTTTCCATACCCTCGCCCCGCTTGTTAGATACTATATATACTTGTTAGATACTATGCACATTGATAGCTTGATAGAAAATGTCCATTCCATGTGATTTATCATAGTAGCAGGCTAACAGGAGGCTGCAGCAGTCTGAATGATCAGACCCAAAAACAGCTTCACTCTATCCAATCAGAGCAGCAGGATCAACGTTCAGTCCGCCCTTCTGTTTACAGACAGGCAAACTAACCAGTTGAGTTCTTTAGACCACATAGCACCTCACTTGACTGACTGACATGAGAAAGATGCGTGCTGGCACTCAATAATTACATTTTTCCCGATCATGGATAATTACAAAAAATACTCGTATCATTAATCGTATCCAGAAAATTGCCCGTATCCGTTATGATACTTGTGTTGTCCGACTCTTCAGCACAACTCTAGTGCATATCAATAGTGTTAGATCTGTGACATTCTTTTGTATTGATCGTATCTTCACTAATGCTGCAGAGCTTTGCTCCAAAGCAATATCAGTTCCCATTGGCTGTAGTGACCATAAAATTGTAGCAATAACAAGAAAAGCCAAAGTGCCAAAGGTTGGGCCTAAAGTAATTTAAAAGATCGGTACCGGTACCCCCTGTATATAGCCTCGTTGTTGTTATTTTATTGTGTTGCTTTTTATTTTTTAAATGTAGTAAATATTTTCTTAACTCTATTTCTTGAACTGCATTGTTGGTTAAGGGCTTGTAAGTAAGCATTTCACGGCAAGGTCTACAATCGGGGAGTCAAACAACAAGGCACAGGTCGGATACACGGGTAATCAAAAACAACAAACTCTCTCTCTCTCTCGGAACAAAACGCTTAGCAAGTCACAATGGAACAATACCTCGCGCCGACTGAGCTTCTGAGCACACCTTAAATCCTACACTAATTACTGACAGGTGTGCTCAGAACTCAGGTGAACCAGATCGAGTCTGATGACTCCCCCTCTTTGTAGATCGGGGAAGTGTCAGACTCTGTCTAGACCCTGCCAACCCCCGATCCCTTACAGTATCCCCCTCCCCAGGGCCGGCTCCTGACGGCCTTCTACCTCTACCGGGTGGTCTTCCTCTGGGTCGGGGTCCTGGATGATCTGGGTGCTCAGCGTGGAAAGTGGCCTTGAGAGCGGGATCCAGTATGTCCTTAGCCGGAACCCAGGACCGTTCCTCAGGTCCATATCCCTCCCAGTCCACGAGATATTCGTTGCCCCCTCGTCTCCGTCTTGACTCCAGTATCTCGTGGACTGTATAGGTGGTGTCCTGTTCATCCTCCAAAGGTGGTGTAGTAGGTTGTTGAGCGATTGATGGATACATCGGGCTATAATGGACAGGTTTCAACAGGGAGACGTGGAACGTAGGGTTTATCCTGTAGTGTCGAGGGAGTAACAGACGGTAGGTGACAGGGTTAATACGTCTCTGAACATTGAAAGGACCAATGTACCTGGGTTGGAGCTTCTTGCAGCTCCGTCGGAACCGCAGGTCTCGGGTAGACAGCCACACTCGTTGCCCGGGTTGATAAATGGGAGTAGGTCTCTGGCGTCGGTCGGCGTAGGTCTTTTGCTGTTGTGAGGCTTGACTGAGATGTTGATGGACCGTCTCCCAGACCTGCGCACTCCGACGGAACCACTCGTCCACCGCCGGTACCATCCCTGATGCGGTATCCCACGGGAACAGGGGGGGTTGATACCCTAGAACACACTGGAAGGGCGTTAAGCGTAGGGAGGTGTGAATGAGTGAGTTTTGAGCATACTCTACCCAAGGAAGGAATCGACTCCACTCTTGCGGCTGCCGCGAACATTGTTGCCGTAGATATTTCCCAATTTCCTGGTTGAGCCGTTCTGTCTGCCCATTGGCCTGGGGATGATATCCGGAGGTTAGGCTAACCGAGATGCCCAAGCGTTCGCGAGAATGCCTTCCATACCCGGGATACAAACTGGGGTCCCCGGGTCGGAAACAATATCCTCCGGGACACCAAACTGCCGGAACACCTGGGTAAACATAGTCTCAGCCATCTGAGTGGCGTTAGGCAAACGGGTCATGGGTACTAACCGGCACATCTTGGAGAAACGATCGATGACCACGAGAATTACAGTATGGCCCTCTGATTCTGGTAGGTCGGTAACAAAGTCCATAGCAATGTGCGACCATGGTCGTTGAGGAGTTGGCAATGGCATCAGCTTACCCTCCGGTAGTGCACGAGGTACCTTGGACTGAGCACATACTGGACAGGATAAGACATAGTCTCTGACGTCATCTGTGAGGGAATCCCACCAGTATTTTCGGCTGATGAGTCGTGTAGTTCGAGTGATTCCGGGATGACCAGATCCCAGCGACGTGTGGCACCATTTCATCAGTTGAGGTCGAAGAGGAGCTGGCACAAACACCTTAGACCCCGGGGTTTCTGGAGGGGCTGGTTCCGCTTGTAAGCTCTCCTGAATCGTGTCATCAATAGCCCACCTCACCGGACCAGCACGGTAACTCATGGGGAGAATAGGTTCTGGCTCCACGGGTCTTTCTGTGCGCTCGAACCCCGTCTGGAAAAGCGCGTCCGCCTTTACCATTCTTGGACCCAGGTATATAAGAGACAGTGAATCGAAACGGTTGAAGAATAAAGACCACCTTGCCTGTCGGGAGTTCAGTCGTTTGGCACTGTGAAGATACTCCAGGTTGCGGTTGTCCGTGAGCACTTGGAACGGATGCTCTGCTCCTCCAACCAATGTCTCCACTCCTCCAGTGCTAACTTCACCGCCAGTAATTCCCGATTACCCACGTCATAGTTCTGCTCGGCAGAATTCAGTTTCCCTTGAAAAGAAAGCACAGGGTCGTGATTTAGGCGGCTCACCTTGGCGTTGGGATAACACGGCTCCAACTCCAACCTCCGAAGCGTCCACTTCCACGATAAACGGTAAGGTAGGGTCCGGCTGACATAGAATAGGAGCGGTGGTAAAGCGTTGTTTCAACGTCTCAAACGCACGCACTGCCCCCTCCGTCCAGTTCAGACCACGACCCTTGTAACTGGTCATCGCCGACAGGGGCGCTGCGGTTGTGCTGAAATTACGCACGAACCGTCTATAGTAATTGGCAAACCCTAAGAACCTCTGGAGCTCCTTCACCGTCTTGGGTTGAGGCCAGTCTTGTACCGCTTGCACCTTGGATTCATCCAGTTTAACCCCGTCGGGAGTGAGTATGGCCCCAAGGAAGGAAATCGTAGTGACATGGAATTCACTCTTTTCTGCCTTCACGAACAGAGAATGTTGTAGGAGCCGATCCAGAACCTGTCGTACATGGGACACATGTTCACTCAGAGAGTTAGAATATATTAGGATGTCATCAATGTACACTACAACAAATCGATCAATCATGTCTCTGAAAATGTCATTCATGAACGCCTGGAATACTGAGGGCACGTTGGTAAGTCCATAAGGCATGACACAATATTCGTAGTGTCCTCGATGTGTGATGAAGGCGGTCTTCCATTCATCCCCCTCTCTAATACGCACCAGATTGTACGCACTCCTGAGGTCCAGTTTACTGTACATGGAGGCCTGTCCCACCTGTTCAAGGGCTGCTGGAATCAAAGGAAGGGGGTAACGATTTTTGATGGTAATATCGTTCAACCCTCGATAGTCTATACAAGGATGCAGTCCGCAATCCTTTTTCTTCACAAAGAAAAAACTGGATGCGGCGGGAGACGTCGATGGGCGAATGGCCCCTTGCTGTAGCGCCTCATCAATATACTGGCTCATCGCTTCTCGTTCCGGCTGGGACAACGGGTAGATTCTTCCACGAGGAGGTGTAGCTCCGGATAGCAGATCAATCCCGCAGTCCCAGGCCCGATGAGGTGGTAACACGGTAGCCCTCTCCTTGGAGAACACCTGCGCGTAATCCTGGTATTCTGTAGGGACCACAGTAGACACCGCACCCTGCGCATCCTCCACAGTAGACATTTTGCACGGTAAATTGAGGCACTCTGCCCTACATACCTCACTCCAAGCTGTGATATCGCCAGATTTGCAGGAGATGACCGGATCATGGAGGACGAGCCAGGGGTGGCCGAGAACTAGTGGCTCCCGTGGAGCGGAGATGACGAAAAAAAAGATGTTCTCCTGGTGTATGGAGCCCACTTGTGACTTGATTACCTCTGTACGGTGCTTAATGAACCCAGTGCCCATGGGCTCACCGTCTAGCGCGTTGACTCGCAGGGGAGGTTGAATTGGAATAAGTTGAACTCCCAACTCCTCAGCAAGACCCATATCCAGAAAGCTGGCAGCCGCTCCGGAATCAATAAGTCCTTCCAACCGGCGCACTTTCTCTCCGACAGATAAGGTAACTGGCACATACATTTGTTTCGATGTAATGTTCAAAACTTGATTCTCACTCACCGGTTTGGCAGTTCCGAGGCGATATCCTGGTGTGATTATACGACATATACAGGGACGTCTGGAGTAGAAACCCCTGACATTTGCCAGGTTCCCCGTCGTACCTTGTAGGTAGAGAAATCGGAGGTGCATGACGAGGACTGACCGTGCTCGGGGTGGTGCCTTCAGCCCCACCAGCGTTGAGTAACTGTAGGAGTTCATCCATCCGTTTCTCCTGTATCTCCCATCGCCTCTGTAATTCCGCTGGATCCATGGTAATGGCGAGGTATTCTGTAATGAATACTCGGACAGAGTGGTAAGATCCAATCGCAGAATAGCGATGCTTTATTAGAGTACAGACAAGGGAATAGCTTAATCGTGGTCGGGCGGGCTGTGGTCAAAACCGGGCCAGGCATAGACAGGCAGAGGTACCAATGGAGCGGGCTTAGTCGTAGTCGAGGGCACAGGCACAGGATCAGAGAACGGTAATCACTGGGGTAGACAAGCAGAGGATTAAGCAATTCGGGGAGTCAAACAACAAGGCACAGGTCGGATACACGGGTAATCAAAAACAACAAACTCTCTCTCTTTCTCTCGGAACAAAACGCTTAGCAAGTCACAATGGAACAATACCTCGCGCCGACTGAGCTTCTGAGCACACTTTAAATCCTACACTAATTACTGACAGGTGTGCTCAGAACTCAGGTGACCCAGATCGAGTCTGATGACTCCCCCTCTCTGTAGATCGGGGAAGTGTCAGACTCTGTCTAGACCCTGCCAACCCCCGATCCCTTACATCAGCCTTTGAAGAGATCACACAAAATGTTTTCTCCAGATTATTTTGTTGAGGATGTAAAACATGTATGTTGCTCTCATGTATATGAGGAAGTGCATCCAGATGCAGCACTGGAAGTATTTGTAAAATGATTCATGCCAATTGTTGACAAGCACCTGTTAAGAAATTAACTGTGAGAACTGTTAGAGCGGTTAGATTGATGATGAATTGAAAATGTGTATGGTTCAAAGAAATTATACAAAATAGGTGGCAAACAAGTCAGGCTGCTCAGCTGATTGGTTAACATACCATGCATTGAGAAATTGTGTGACTAAACGTTAAAAGTGTTTTATTAACTATATTACCAAACCAAGATAAATGACATAAAACACAATGGAAAAAGTACCTTCAACGATATCATGGGCAGAAAACCCAAAGTATCTCCATCATTCATTGAAGTTGATGGGTCATTTATAACAAAACCTTTCAATATTGCCAATCATTTCAATGACTATTTCACTCAGAAGCGAAATGACAACATTGAACCGTGAACCATCATATTTTTGTATAAAATATCTAATAATGAAAGAGAAGGATTGCTGTTTTGAATTTGGTCAAGTTTTGTGTGGGAGAGGTGGAAAAACTATTGTTACCTATCAATAATGATAAGCCACCAGGAATAGACAACCTTGATGGGAAACTATTTGTTAATGGTAGCAGACTGTATTGCCAACCCTATTTGCTATATCTTTAACCAAACTCTAAAGGAGTGTGTGTGTCCACAGGCGTGGAAGGAAGCTAAAGTAATTCCAATGCCTAACAATAGTAAAGCACCCTTTGCTGGCGCTAACAGCCGCCCAATCAGTTTGCTGCCTGTTCTTAGTAAACTGATGGAGAGAATTGTGTTTGACCAGTCAACAAAGCTAATATAGCCATAGCCAGCTAGCTAACATAGCATCCCTCTGTTTGAGCCGGGTGTTTTGAGTAGGCTAAACTAGCTAGCTGCATTCGCTAGCTAAGTGAAACTGAAAGATAACAACAAAAAAAAATGAAATCTCTCTCTCTCTCTCTTGCTTTGCCTTAATTTTTGAAGAAATGTATTTGTTCAAAACTGTTCAACTATAGTCTTTCTCTCTCTTTGAGTCAACTACTCACCACATTTTATGCACTGCAGTGCTAGCTAGCTGTAGCTTATGCTTTCAGTACTAGATTCATTCCCTGTTCCTTTGATTGGGTGGACAACATGTCAGTTCATGCTGCAAGAGCTCTTATAGATTGGAGCACGGCCTCCGGAAGTTGTCATAATTACTGTGTAAGTCTATGGAAGGGGGTGAGAACCAAGAGCCTCCAAGGTTTTGTGTTGAAGTCAATGTACCCAGAAGAGTGCGGAAACTAGCTGTCCTAGACCATGGTGCTACCCTACAGAGTGCTGTTGAGGCTACTGTAGACCTTCACTGCAAAACAGTGTGTTTTAATCAATTATTTGGTGACGTGTGAATATATTTAATATAGTTTTATCTAAAAAGGAAACTTATTTTTTTGAAATTCACTGAGGAGGATGGTCCTCCTACTTTAGCTAATATAGTGACAACGATGTAGGCTGTGTGTAGCGGTTAGGATATGGTTTGGCTTGAAAAGGGTTTTGTGCATTGAAGTCCACAAATGAAGGGAAAAGGTGAGTGAACTGTTTTTACGCGTGATCAGGTGTGTATTCATTCTGCCGACTCTGTTGAAAAACGTTTTTTAAACGGAAGCAAACGGAACGAAACGGGATAAACATACCTGAATTTGTCCAATAGAATCTCTTGTATGCAACTGTTGTACTAGTGATTACACCCTAGGTCAGCTGGATGCAGGCAAGAGTGTGCAAGGCGGTATTGAATGTCTCGCTGTCTGTCCATGTGTCACTGTCTGTCGCCTCAACATTTTTCTCTCGACCTGTGTGCACCTACGTTGTAAACTTTCATTCATAGGCTAGGTTGTAGCAACCTCATGATGGGTATAGGGAAAATTAGACTATAACGTGGTACATTGAACTGAGTGAATGGAATATGAATGACAGTCATCCAATTTGCTGTAATAGAAATAAGGCCATGCTCATAAAACAATTATCGTCCTCCCTCATCATAAACGGCACTGACTGCCACTGAGTTACAGTCAGTATCAGAATGGGTGAATTATAATAAACTGGTGTTAAATACATCTAAAACTAAAATAATTTTATTTGGTTCAAAAAATTCTCTAAGATCTAAACCTCAACTGGAGTTGTGTATAAAGGGTGTGACCATTGAGCAAGTTGAGGACGGTAAACTCCTAGGTATAGCATTGGATGGTAAATGATCATGGTTGGTATCATTGTGAAGTTGTTGTGAAGATGGGGAGGGGTATGTCTGTTATAAAAAGATGTTCTGCGTTTTTGACACAAAAACCAACTGTACTAGTTGTTCAGGCTCTGGTCTTGTCCCATCTTGATTACTGTCTGGTAATGTGGCCAGGTGCAGCAAAGAAAGACCTAGCAAAGCTGCAGCTGGCTCAAAACAGAGCAACACGCCTTGCCCTTAACTGTACATACAGATGAGAGATGAACTGCTTCTCTTCTAGTTTTTATGAGAAGTATTACTGTAATGAAAATGACAGATTGTCTGCATAATCAAATAACATTCAGCTCAGACACCCATACACACCCCACAAGACAAGCCACCAGGGGTCTCTTCACAATCCCCAAGTCCAAAACCAATTCACTGCAACACACAGTATTCTACAGAGCCATGATCACACGGAACTCACTAGAAAAACAGATTAAACAACATCTCATGGAACGGTGGGGATTGAGGGGACACACAGAAACATACATTTACATTACATTTTAGTCATTTAGCAGACGCTCTTATCCAGAGCGACTTACAGGAGCAATTAGGGTTAAGTGCCTTGCTTAAGGGCACATCGACAGATTTTTCACCTAGTCGGCTCGGGGATTAGAACCAGCAACCTTTCGGTTACTGGCACAACGCTCTTACCCACTAAGCTACCTGCCGCCCATACACACACACACATACACACACACACACACACACACACACACACACACACACACACACACACACACACACACACACACACACACACACACACACACACACACACACACACACACACACACACACACACACACACACACACACACACACACACACACACATACACACACACACACACACACACACTACACACACACATACACACACACACACTATAACACACACTTTATTTTTTGTTGTTGTATTCTTTGTATTATTATTATTAATTTTTTTATACATTTTGTTATTGTTTGTATATTGTTGTATTTTACATTTGTGTGAATGTCCTTGTCTATCAGTGTACCAGTGTTTTTTTTTTTAAGTGTCATGTTTTGTGTTTCTGGTGGAGCCCAGGAAGAATATCTGCTGCCTCTGCAAAAGCTAATGGGGATCGTAATAAACAAACACACGAATAAACCAGGGCCCATTGGGTAGTAGTGCACTATAGGGAATATGGTCAGTAGGAACACATCCTCTGTCTCAAGACACTACATGGAGCTGGGATTACAGTGGTCAGCTCTTGTTTGGGTCTATAAGATTCTATCTGCAGTTTTGTTTAAATGTAGTTATTGACATAGCCTTGTTCTATTCAACGTTCTCTACCTATATAGTGTTTCATCCAAATTCATGTTGTTAAGTTCAAAAGAATACAATATAAAAAATTGCTGACACGTTCAAAACCAATGAGGGTTCGGAACTTTTAAAGCCAGTTATCTCAGATGTATCTTTTTGTAGATAGAACCTTCTAGTCCCAAGCTCTCGCTTTACCATTTACTGTACCTGGCTGTCTTGTATGGTTTGTGGTCTGTTGATATACACTCGTAAACTGACATGATGGACCCAGAGCATGCTGTTTCTGTGTGTGCCAATGCTGGTGGTCTTACAGTAAGTGATAGCTAGACAGGCTGTCCTCTTACAGTTAGAGGTAGCTAGACAGGCTGTCCTCTTACAGTTAGAGGTAGCTAGACAGGTTGTCCCCTTAGTAAGTGATAGCTAGACAGGCTGTCCTCTTACAGTTAGAGGTAGCTAGACATGTTGTCCCCTTAGTAATTGATAGCTAGACAGGCTGTCCTCTTACAGTTAGAGGTAGCTAGACAGGCTGTCCTCTTACAGTAAGTGGTAGCTAGACAGGCTGTCCTCTTACAGTTAGTGGTAGCTAGACAGGCTGTCCTCTTACAGTAAGTGATAGCTAGACAGGCTGTCCTCTTACAGTAAGTGGTAGCTAGACATGTTGTCCCCTTAGTAAGTGATAGCTAGACAGGCTGTCATCTTACAGTTAGAGGTAGCTAGACAGGCTGTCCTCTTACAGTAAGTGATAGCTAGACAGGCTGTCCTCTTACATTAAGTGGTAGCTAGACATGTTGTCCCCTTAGTAAGTGGTAGCTAGACAGGCTGTCCTCTTACAGTAAGTGGTAGCTAGACAGGCTGTCCTCTTACAGTAAGTGATAGCTAGATAGGCTTTCCTGGTTAAGACACTTTAAGAAATATGGCAAATTGTATTGCTATTGTACTTGAATATGAAACACACTGATTGTGGTAGGTATGATGCATATGCATAGACACTACTATACATTGCTTACTTATTTGTGTCAGAATGAATCAATTATAATTCATGAATGGGGATCTTGTACACATTCATGAATGATATAAACAAAAACGTATGATACTGTATTGTTTGCACTTTGATAGCATTAATGTTGGCCTACAGGGAAGATAGGTCCTGTGGAGATGTTCCTATTGAAACTTACTGTGGTTTTATTTTAATGTAGGCCTATAGGGAAGATAGGTCCTGTGGAGATGTTCCTATTGAAACATATCTTATTTTTTCAAGTTCCTAACGTGTTTGATAAGATCAGTACAGATCTTCTCAAGGAACCCCACATGGGGCCCCGACCTCATGTTTGGGAACCACTGTACTAACCTCTCTCTCTGCTTGCTTCCTCTCTCTCTCTGTCTCCTCTGCTTCCTCCTGCATGCATTGCAGCCTGCATCAGCCTCACCACTGAGCGCCACATCACCTGTCTGTCTCCGCCTACTCTCTGTAAAGCAAAGTTTTATGAGATTTTAGTAGCCAATATTTTGCTCCTGCTGAGATAGGCTCCGTTTAACATCAGTCAGATCAATAATATACAATGAGTGTGTAAAACATTAAGAACACCTTCCTAATATTGAGTTGCACCCTCCCCCCTTTTGCCCTCAGTACTGCCTCAGTTAATCGGGGTTTTGAAAAAAAAGGTTTTGAAAGCATTCCACGGGGATGCTTGCCCATGTTGACTCCAATGCTTCCCACAGTTGTGTCAAATTGGCTGGATGTCCTTTGGGTGGTGGACCATTCTTGATACACGCGGGAAACTGTGTGACAAACCCAGCAGTGTTGCAGTTCTTGACACACTCAAATTGGTGTGTCTGGCATCTACTAGCAGACCCGTTCAAAGGCACTTAAATCTTTTGTCTTGCCCATCCAACCTCTAAATGGCACATATACACAATCCAAGTCTCAATTGTCTCAAGGCTTAAAAATCTTTCTTTAACCTGTCTCCTCCCCTTCATTTACACTGATTGAAGTGGATTTAACAAGTGACATCAATAAGGGATCATAGCTTTCACCTTGATTCACCTGTTCCGTCTTTGTCATGGAAAGAGTAGGTGTTCTTAATGTTTTGTCCACTCAGTGTAGATATTGCCCAGCTGTTATATGTATGAAAAGCTGAGCTCTGATCAACGCTGGGAATATATTATTATTATTATTATTTATTTATTTTCTTCGAAAGAAATTACTGAGGTCCTGACCTCAGTTTCCTCATATCTAGTTATGGGCCTGCTTGCTATGGATGGTGGCTCTATCATTGGGGTGAATTCCTTTCCAGTATTAACTACCTTAAGCATGGTAGTTTTCATTTCGCTGTTTAGTACAACTCACCATAATAGCCTAAAAGCAACAGCAGTGTATGAGGCCTCTGAGGCGGGTTAGGTGGGTGTGGGTGGCTATTAATCAGTCAGTCACATCCTGGGAGACTCGCAGGACCAGGTGATCCAGACAGCTGCTATTAAGATGTCTAACTGTGTGTGTGTCTGTGTGTGTGTGTAGTGTGTGTGTGTGTGTGTGTGTGTGTGTAGTGTGTGTGTGTGTGTGTGTGTGTGTGTAGTGTGTGTGTGTAGTGTGTGTGTAGTGTGTGTGTGTGTGTGTGTGTGTGTGTGTAGTGTGTGTGTGTAGTGTGTGTGTGAGTGTGTGTGTGTGTGTGTGTGTGTGTGTGTGTGTGTGTGTGTGTGTGTGTGTAGTGTGTGTGTGTGTGAGTGTGTGTGTGTGTGTGTGTGTAGTGTGTGTGTGTGTAGTGTGTGTGTGTGTAGTGTGTGTGTGTGTAGTGTGTGTGTGTGTGTGTGTGTGTGTGAGTGTGTGTGTGTAGTGTGTGTGTGAGTGTGTGTGTGTGTGTGTGTGTGTGTGTGTGTGTGTGTGAGTGTGTGTGTGTGTGTGTAGTGTGTGTGTGAGTGTGTGTGTGTGTGTGTGTGTGTGTGTGTGTGTGTGTATCCTCTTGCAGCATCAACATATCAGCCCAAGGCTTTTCAGGGCTTTACCTCCTCCTCCTTCTCCTCCATTATTCATCCCTTCTTTAATACAGTATACAGTATAACCTTCCCTCCTTCCGTGTACCTTATAAACACAGAGGGGATATCTTGTCACTGGTTCTCATTAGGAGTAATTATTGCATTGTCATTCGTGATTTTTTTTTGTTTCAGAAACCTCAGGGACATATTGAGTTCACATGGCCCTATTGTCGTACAGGAACACAATGGCTAAAACATTGCGTTGATGTACAGTGGGGAGAACAAGTATTTGATACACTGCCGATTTTGCTGGTTTTCCTACTTACAAAGCATGTAGAGGTCTGTAATTTTTATCATAGGTACACTTCAACTGTGAGAGACGGAATCTAAAACAAAAATCCAAAAAATCACATTGTATGATTTTGAAGTAATGAATTAGCATTTTATTGCATGACATAAGTATTTGATACATCAGAAAAGCAGATCTTAATATTTGGTACAGAAACCTTTGTTTGCAATTACAGAGATCATACGTTTCCTGTAGGTCTTGACCAGGTTTGCACACACTGCAGCAGGGATTTTGGCCCACTCCTCCATACAAACCTTCAGGTTTCGGGGCTGTCGCTGGGCAATACGGACTTTCAGCTCCCTCCAAAGATTTTCTATTGGGTTCAGGTCTGGAGACTGGCTAGGCCACTCCAGGACTTTGAGATGCTTCTTACGGAGCCACACCTTAGTTGCCCTGGCTGTGTGTTTCGGGTCATTGTCATGATGGAAGACCCAGCCACGACCCATCTTCAATGCTCTTACTGAGGGAAGGAGGTTATTGGCCAAGATCTCGCGATACATGGCGCCATCCATCCTCCCCTCAATACGGTGCAGTCGTCCTGTCCCCTTTGCAGAAAAGCATCCCCAAAGAATGATGTTTCCACCTCCATGCTTCACGGTTGGGATGGTGTTCTTGGGGTTGTACTCATCCTTCTTCTTCCTCCAAACACGGTGAGTGGAGTTTAGACCAAAAAGGTCTATTTTTGTCTCATCAGACCACATGACCTTCTCCCATTCCTCCTCTGGATCATCCAGATGGTCATTGGCAAACTTCAGACGGGCCTGGACATGCGCTGGCTTGAGCAGGGGGACCTTGCGTGCGCTGCAGGATTTTAATCCATGACGGCGTAGTGTGTTACTAATGGTTTTCTTTGAGACTGTGGTCCCAGCTCTCTTCAGGTCATTGACCAGGTCCTGCCGTGTAGTTCTGGGCTGATCCCTCACCTTCCTCATGATCATTGATGCCCCATGAGGTGAGATCTTGCATGGAGCCCCCAGACCGAGGGTGATTGACCGTCATCTTGAACTTCTTCCATTTTCTAATAATTGCGCCAACAGTTGTTGCCTTCTCACCAAGCTGCTTGCCTATTGTCCTGTAGCCCATCCCAGCCTTGTGCAGGTCTACAATTTTATCCCTGAAGTCCTTACACAGCTCTCTGGTCTTGGCCATTGTGGAGAGGTTGGAGTCTGTTTGATTGAGTGTGTGGACAGGTGTCTTTTATACAGGTAACGAGTTCAAACAGGTGCAGTTAATACAGGTAATTGGTGGAGAACAGGAGGGCTTCTTAAAGAAAAACGAACAGGTCTGTGAGAGCCGGAATTCTTACTGGTTGGTAGGTGATCAAATACTTATGTCATGCAATAAAATGCAAATTAATTACTTAAAAATCAGACAATGTGATTTTCTGGATTTTTGTTTTAGATTCCGTCTCTCACAGTTGAAGTGTACCTATGATAAAAATTACAGACCTCTACATGCTTTGTAAGTAGGAAAACCTGCAAAATCGGCAGTGTATCAAATACTTGTTCTCCCCACTGTATATGATGTCATGTCATCCAGGAGTCGCCTCTTTAAGACTTGAAACCTCAGGAATATATTGAAGTTTCATCACTATGTTGGCATCCTTTTTGTTTGAAAGCAAGATACAATAGTATGGCATCCTTTTCTTACGGAAACACACAATGGCTAAAACCATGTACTACAGCTATACGCATCCTGTTCTCTCTCAAGCGCCGTTCTGTCACCACGTTGATTTGACGTATTAGACATTAGAGAGAGGCTCGCTGGCTGACCTCATCGCGATGACATTTCAACCTAATCAATAGGTTATTGGGTTAGAATAGAAGTGACTTGATTATAACTGTGATTTTAGATTGAATCAAGGAGAATGCATTCATAATAAAACTGGGATAATTCAACATCAATTCGTCCAATCCAGAAATGGAGTTCAATGGTTCAGAATGGATGGAGAACAACTTGAGATCAGAAAAAGCTTGGGAAAAAAGAAAAGGTATCTACATCACACCTGAATTTGGATTAATTATATATACAATTGTCTATTTGTATTCATAGTGCCAATTGTCTGCATGGGCTTATTAGAACACAGCCAATGGAGAAACAGTACAGAAGCACAGCTGCAATAGTACACACAGATGACATCCTGAGCTTCAGACAAACCACCCAAGAAATAAAAGGGAGGCATGCAGGCTTGACGTGAACTCTGTCCTCTGAGAGCGCTGCTTTTCTGGATGAGATAGCAGAGGATTTATTGCTTTCCCTGGCCGGGATATTTCCAGGGTAGGGTAAGGCTGTAGTGTGGTGATGTATGGAGAGAGACAGAGAGACAGAGGGAGAGCTGTAGTGTGGTGATGTATGGAGAGAGACAGAGAGACAGAGGGAGAGCTGTAGTGTGGTGATGTATGGAGAGAGACAGAGAGACAGAGGGAGAGCTGTAGTGTGGTGATGTATGGAGAGAGACAGAGAGACAGAGGGAGAGCTGTAGTGTGGTGATGTAACAGGAGAGACAGAGAGACAGAGGGAGAGCTGTAGTGTGGTGATGTATGGAGAGAGACAGAGAGACAGAGGGAGAGCTGTAGTGTGGTGATGTATGGAGAGAGACAGAGGGAGAGCTGTAATGTGGTGATGTATGGAGAGAGACAGAGAGACAGAGGGAGAGCTGTAGTGTGGTGATGTATGGAGAGAGACAGAGGGACAGAGGGAGAGCTGTAGTGTGGTGATGTATGGAGAGAGACAGAGGGAGAGCTGTAGTGTGGTGATGTATGGAGAGAGACAGAGAGACAGAGGGACAGAGGGACAGAGGGAGAGCTGTAGTGTGGTGATGTATGGAGAGAGACAGAGGGAGAGCTGTAGTGTGGTGATGTATGGAGAGAGACAGAGAGACAGAGGGAGAGCTGTAGTGTGGTGATGTATGGAGAGAGACAGAGAGACAGAGGGAGAGCTATAGTGTGGTGATGTATGGAGAGAGACAGAGAGACAGAGGGAGAGCTGTAGTGTGGTGATGTATGGAGAGAGACAGAGAGACAGAGGGAGAGCTGTAGTGTGGTGATGTATGGAGAGAGACAGAGGGAGAGCTGTAGTGTGGTGATGTATGGAGAGAGACAGAGAGACAGAGGGAGAGCTGTAGTGTGGTGATGTATGGAGAGAGACAGAGAGACAGAGGGAGAGCTGTAGTGTGGTGATGTATGGAGAGAGACAGAGAGACAGAGGGAGAGCTGTAGTGTGGTGATATATGGAGAGAGACAGAGGGAGAGCTGTAGTGTGGTGATGTATGGAGAGAGACAGAGGGAGAGCTGTAGTGTGGTGATGTATGGAGAGAGACAGAGAGACAGAGGGAGAGCTGTAGTGTGGTGATGTATGGAGAGAGACAGAGAGACAGAGGGAGAGCTGTAGTGTGGTGATGTATGGAGAGAGACAGAGAGACAGAGGGAGAGCTGTAGTGTGGTGATGTATGGAGAGAGACAGAGAGACAGAGGGAAAGCTGTAATGTGGTGATGTATGGAGAGAGACAGAGGGACAGAGGGAGAGCTGTAGTGTGGTGATGTAACAGGAGAGACAGAGAGACAGAGGGAGAGCTGTAGTGTGGTGATGTATGGAGAGAGACAGAGAGACAGAGGGAGAGCTGTAGTGTGGTGATGTATGGAGAGAGACAGAGAGACAGAGGGAGAGCTGTAGTGTGGTGATGTATGGAGAGAGACAGAGGGACAGAGGGAGAGCTGTAATGTGGTGATGTATGGAGAGAGACAGAGAGACAGAGGGAGAGCTGTAATGTGGTGATGTATGGAGAGAGACAGAGAGACAGAGGGAGAGCTGTAGTGTGGTGATGTAACAGGAGAGACAGAGAGACAGAGGGAGAGCTGTAGTGTGGTGATGTATGGAGAGAGACAGAGGGAGAGCTGTAATGTGGTGATGTATGGAGAGAGACAGAGAGACAGAGGGAGAGCTGTAGTGTGGTGATGTATGGAGAGAGACAGAGGGAGAGCTGTAGTGTGGTGATGTATGGAGAGAGACAGAGAGACAGAGGGAGAGCTGTAGTGTGGTGATGTATGGAGAGAGACAGAGAGACAGAGGGAGAGCTGTAGTGTGGTGATGTATGGAGAGAGACAGAGGGAGAGAGCTGGGATATAAACACAAAGGCGGTTACTCTCCATCCTGTCTGTCTCTTTCTCTCTCTTTCTGTCTCGCTGTGATAGAATTCTGCAGTTCTAGCCAGGAGCAAGTGTCTTCAATAATTGAACGGCCCTTGCATAATCAGTCGGTGGTATCTGAGGAAGATATGTCCCAACTGCTCTTTTATGTTGCTTCTCATTCTGCAATCAGCCACACTGCACCAGACCTGGGTTCAATCACTATACTAAATAGTTTCAAATACTGTATATGTGCTTGATTGAGCTTTTCTTGCGCAATTAAACCAATGGAATAGTCCCAAAATGTCATAACCTACTCATCTGGCACACCAGGCAGGCTAAAACAGATGCTCAAAGTATTTAAAATAGAGAACGGCCGATAATCGGCTATCGGCCCTTCTCCATCGGCTTTGTCCCTCTACATAGAAAAACTGTTGATATCCCAGCCGCCACTCACCGCCTGAGCTACGGGCACCGGACAATGCTGAGGAATGTCCAGCTGGGGAAATCATCATCTTCATCATCTTCATCATCTTCATCATCATAATCAGCAGCAGCAGCAGCAAGCTAGCTCATTCTCCAACAGAAAGGTGCAGTGTTGACAAATGGATGAATTGATACAGTGACCAAAATCAAACTCCTGTTGCAAATATTAGTTTAGTTAATTCACTAGTAATAACGCACATGTCGACGTGTAATAAGCAAGCTAATTAGTTCCTTCAGAAAGTATTCACACCCCTTGACTTTTTCCACATTTTGCTGCGTTACAGCCTGAAATAAATTGAGATTTTGTGTCACTGGCCTACACACAATACCCAATAATCTCAAAGTGGAATTATGTTGTTTGTAGACATTTTTACACATTAAACTGAAATGTCTTGAGTCAATAAGTATTCAACCCTTTTGTTATGGCAAGCCTAAATAAGTTCTGTAGTAAAGATGTGCTTAACAAGTCACTTAATAAGTTTAATGGACTCACTCTGTGAGCAATAATAGTGTTTAACATGATTTATGAATGACTTCCTCATCTCTGTACCCCACACAATTATCTGTAAGGTCCCTCAGTCGAGCAGTGAATTTCAAACATTGATTAAACCACAAAGACCAGGGACCAAGACCAAGACCATTGGTACATGAGTATTAAAACATTGAATATCCCTTTGAGCATGGTGAAGTTATTACTTACACTTTGGATGGTGTATCAATACACCCAGTCACTACAAAGATACAGGTGTCCTTCTTAACTCAGTTGCCAAAGAGGAAGGAAACCACTCAGGGATTTCACCATGAGGCGAATGGTGACTTTAAAACAGTTACAGAGTTTTATTGGCTGTGATAAGGAGAAAACTGAGGATGGATTTACAACATTGTAGTTACTCCACAATACTATCCTAAGTGATAGAAATAAAATAATGAAATCTGTATAGAATATTAATATTCCTAAACATACTTTTTGCATCAAAAAACTAAAGCATTAGTGCAAATAATTTGGCAAAGCAATTAACTTTTTGTCCTGTATAGAAAATGTAATGTTTGGGAAAAATTCAATACAACACATTACTGAGTACCACTTTCTATATTTTCAAGCATAGTGGTGGCTACATCATGTTATGGGTATGCTTGTAATCGTTAAGGACTGGGCCATTTTTCAGAATAAAAAAGAAACGGAATGGAGCTAAGCACGGCAAAATCCTAGAGGAAAACCTACTTCAGTCTGCTTTCCACCAGACACTGGGAGATTAATTCACCTTTCAGCAGGACAATAACCTAAAACACAAGGCCAAATCTACACTGGAGTTGCTTACCAAGAAGACAGTGAATGTTCCTGAGTAGCCGAGTTCCAGTTTTTATTTAAATCTAATTGAAATTATATGGCAAGACCTGAAAATGGTTGTCTAGCAATGATCAACAACCAATTTGGCAGATCTTGAAGAATCCTGAAAATAATAACGGGAAGACGTTGCGCAATCCAGGTGTGGAAAGTTCTTAGGGACTTACACAGAAAGACTCACAGCTGTAATCACTGCCAACGGTGCTTCTACAAAGTATTGACTCAGGGTTGTGAATACTTGTACATTTGATATTTCTGTATTTTATTTTCAATTTTAGACATTGCAAAAATGTCTAAAAACATATTTTCACTTTGTCATTTTGGGGTATTGTGTGTAGATGGGTGAGAAAAATATAAATTTAATACATTTTCAATCCAGGCTGTAACACAACAAAATGTGAAATAAGTAAAGGGGTATGAATTCTTTCTGAAGGCACTGTAGCTAGCTAGCTAGCTAAGCAGAAATATATGTGACCTGTTAGCAAAGATTATAATAACTAACCCTTTCATCTGTGGTGTTAGCTAGCTATATTAGCTACAAAGCTAGCAAGCTGGCTAGATAAACATGATGCTACGACAGATAGGAGCTAATAGCCAACGTAGCTACGTAACGTTGGCTGGTTATCATTTTGAACATGCACCATTTTCATCAACGTGCCATCTGACTTGTGGTGTAAAGTTAACTATTTACAACCCGCCTGTTTCTTGATAGCTGAACTAGCCAATTGATTTGTTTTGAATTTCGTCCTGGCAGCTGAGTTGTTTACAGATGCGTCCTGACAGCTGAAAAAAAAAAAACTTTTTCCCGATCACTGAAAAGTACATTTACATTACATTTACATTACATTTTAGTCATTTAGCAGACGCTCTTATCCAGAGCGACTTACAGTTAGTGAGTGCATACATTTCTTTTTAATACTGGCCCACCGTGGGAATCAAACCCACAACCCTGGCGTTGCAAGCGCCATGCTCTACCAACTGAGCTACACGGGGCCCATCATCACCAGATCTAATCACACTAGTATCAGCACAGAGTTACCTCACCAGGTTCTGTCTGTCTGAAGCCTACCACAACTCGGGAGCTCAAATCAAGAAACAAGAGTAGGCAAGGATTCACATTCACAACCTCTTCTACAAAGGTACTTCTCTAGCATTCGTCACGCCAGAAACAGCACTTCTCTGGGAGGCCATTTCCTGTTTGGAGAAGAATAAAGAGAGATTTCCTCTGAGTGGCTGACTGCTGAACACAGCGTTCTGCTCTGGCACAATCACAGGAACAGGCTAATGGCCCTTTGTCTATCACACGCATTCATTCTCACATGCACGCTTGTAGCTCGCACACTCCCACAGGTCTTCCTTCTTATATCATATTCCCAAGACTTCTACACTTTTCCCCACCCAGCCCTCTCTCACCATTTCCTTGCTGGGCTCACACTCCTTGGTGGGCTCCACCATGCCCAGCAGCCCCCAGTCTGTGATCTCCTTGCACCAGCCCAATCGCAGCACCACCAGCCCGGGTAGGTAGGTGGCGATAGCACGCACGCTCAGGTCTGTGAGGTAGACGCATGGAGGTGAGGTCCAGCTCCCGCAAACTGGAGCCCAGCAGCCGAGTCAGAGAGAACACAGCCAGGTATGACCACAAATACTAGTTTCATAAGCATCAACGATTACAAATCATGACGTTATGCTGGACCAATTTGCATTGAATCGATGTTATTTTATATTCTCAAACTAACAGCAGTGGCCAATATGATGTCCTTCCATACAGGTGTGGCATGCTGGAGTGATGCTTCTATGAAAATGTTGTTTATCAGTCCCAAATGGAAGGCAAACAGATTGTCATCTGTAGCACCATAGACTCCACTGATCAGCCAAAATAACCTCAATAACTCAATGAATGTACACACTCCTATTGAATATGCATTCACCTGTATTGTGAATAGGCCTATGTCCTCTTAACTTACCCAGTTTATCAAAAGATTTACCATTCAAATACAATTATTAACATTATGTTGTTGCGTAATTAGATTGGTAAAAACAAAGTCACGTGTTTGATTTTAAAATGTATGCATTAACGGATACATGGCTGTCTCTGGGAAATGTTGTCATGAAAATAAAAATATTGTCGGCCTTAAAAAAATCTACATCCGTTGCTCTCTAATTTAAAATATTTAAAATAGTATTTGAACCAGGGGTTGGAACCGAAATAATTTTCCAATCGTTTAGTTCTGAACAGAACCACTATTTTTAAAAATCCGTTCCACCAGGCAAGCTAGTTGTTTACATGTGTGATGGACAGTGAAGCTAATGGCGCAAGATGCGACTGACATTTTGCTGGTGGGGAGAGAGCAAGAGAGGGTTGAGGAGGATGCTTGACGCGTCTGGCATCTTGTTATGACATGCTCTGTCTGAACTGGGTCCACATAATGATCCCTAGGAGGAGTGGCTTCTATTGAGGAACTGTGGATGTCCTTTGAGCTAGCTAGCTAAGAAGTTTGTGTGTGCAGAGCGGCACCAGAATAAAAAAACACGTCTTACCTTTTTTGCAGTTAATAATTCCAACGTGAAACATGATTGCTAGGCCTATAGTATCCTTACCTAGCATTGGAAAAGTTAATCCATTCTTCTATAGCTATATTAAAATCTCTCTCCCTTTCAAACTTCTGAGTCTTGTAACGTCAGTACAGTAGCCTTAAGAGGGGGGAGGGGCCTGAACATGCAAACACACTGGCAAAGATTTTCAGCTTGCAGAAAGACACTGGAATACCTTTCTGAGTGACAGTGTGAGGGCTTTGCATAAGTCCTTTGTTGCGTTTTTTTTTTTTTTTTGGACTAGAAAGAAATGCCTGGAACGTAAAATAACGTCATTAACCTTTTCCAAATCTTTTTAAAAATAACGGTGCTGTTCCAGAGCAGTATAGATCCATTTTGTTCCCGCTTCCGTTTTTGTTATTTTCCAGTTTTCGGTTCTGTTCCCTGAACCGGCTCCTCCAACCCCTGATTTGAACCCAGATCTGCACTTCACTATACCCATCCCTCCTCCAACCCCTGATTTGAACACAGATCTGCACTATACCCATCCCTCCTCCAACCCTCAGCAGTAATAACTATATACTTTAGCTAGATATTATCATGACCCTGTATAGACCTCCAATGATGTCTCCTAATCAAATATTAATTTGAGACAATAGTATTCCCTCCTATGTGTTTTTTTTTGTTGGATGATATTACCTGTCAGGTAGTTGTGTTGCAGAAACCTATAGTAGACTATTCTAATGTTTTTATTTTATTTTTTGACCTTTATTTATACAGGTTTTTTCTCATTGAGATAAAATCTATTTTTCAAGAGAGACCTGGACCAACAGCAGCAGGGAGGACAAAGTTACAGACAAAACAACTTGAACAAAACTATAGACACACATACAGTACAACAACTACATATTACGTAAAGAAACACGAATGTCAAATCTAAACAACAGGTGTCTTAAAGACAATTACACTCTTCTATGATATGGTGGTTGCAATTGTAGAATAATAGTGAAGACATCAAAACTATGAAATAACACACATGGAATCATGTAGTAAACAAAAAAAGTGTTTTATATTTGAGATTATTCAATGTAGCCACCCTTTGCCTTGATGACAGCTTTGCACACTCTTGGCATTCTCTCAACCAGCTTCATGAGGAATGCTTTTCCAACAGTCTTGAAGTAGTTCCCACATATGCTGAGCACTATGATATATATATATATATAGATGGATAGAAGCAGAAGGAAGTTAATAGAATCCTTGGTGGATTACCTCTCCAGCCCAAGGGAAGGCATAAATGCAGCTCTCCACAGCAGAGACACACTGACCTCCCTGACTTTAGAGAGGAGAGGGGGAGAGAGAGAGAGAGAGAGAGAGAGAGAGAGAGAGAGAGAGAGAGAGAGAGAGAGAGCAGAGAGAGAGAGCGAGAGAGAGAGAGAGAGAGAGAGAGAGAGAGAGAGAGAGAGAGAGAGAGAGAGAGAGAGAGAGAGAGAGAGAGAGAGAGAGAGAGAGAGAGAGAGGAGAGAGAGAGAGAGAGAGAGAGAGAGAGGGAGAGAGAGAGAAAAGGGACAGAGAGAGAGAGAGAGAGAGAGAGAGAGAGAGAGAGAGAGAGAGAGAGAGAGAGAGAGAGAGAGAGAGAGAGAGAGAGAGAGAGAGAGAGAGAGAGGGAGAGAGAGAGAGAGAGAGAGAGAGAGAGAGAGAGAGAGAGAGAGAGAGAGAGAGAGAGAGAGAGAGAGAGAGAGAGAGAGAGAGAGAGGGAGAGAGAGAGAGAGAGAGAGAGAGAGAGAGAAAGGGAGAGAGAGAGAGAGAGAGAGAGAGAGAGAGAGAGAGAGAGAGAGAGAGTCAGAGAGAGAGAGAGAGAGAGAGAGAGAGAGAGAGAGAGAGAGAGAGAGAGAGAGAGAGAGAGAGAGAGAGAGAGAGAGAGAGAGAGAGAGAGAGAGAGAGAGAAAGGGACAGAGAGAGAGAGAGAGAGAGAGAGCGAGAGAGAGAGAGAGAGCAGAGAGAGAGAGAGAGAGAGAGAGAGACAGAGAGAGAGAGAGAGAGAGAGAGAGACAGAGAGAGAGAGAGAGAGAGAGAGAGAGAGAGAGAGAGAGAGAGAGAGAGAGAGAGAGAGAGAGAGAGAGAGAGAAAGAAAGAAAGAAAGAAAGAAAGAAAGAAAGAAAGAAAGAAAGAAAGAAAGAAAGAAAGAAAGAAAGAAAGAAAGAAAGAAAGAAAGAAAGAAAGAAAGAAAGAAAGAAAGAAAGAGAAAAGCAAAGGGAAGCTTCTCTAGTCATCCATTATCATGTAATGGAGAAAAACAGAGAAAACAAATAGAAATACAGAGAGGTACAGAGAGAAACAACAGTTAGAGGAACACAGAGAGAGGAACACAGAGAGGAACACAGAGAAGAACACAGAGGAACAGAGAGGAACACAGAGAGAAACACACAGAGGCACACAGAGAGGCACACAGAGAAGAACACAGAGGAACAGAGAGGAACACAGAGAGAAGCACACAGAGGCACACAGAGAGGTCCACAGAGAGGAACACAGAGGAACAGAGAGAAACACAGAGAGGAACACAGAGTGGAACACAGTGAGGAACACAGAGAGGAACACAGAGAGGAACACAGAGGAACAGAGAGGAACACATAGAGAAACACAGAGGCACAGAGAGGAACACAGAGAGGAACACAGAGGCACAGAGAGGAACACAGAGAGGAACACAGAGGCACAGAGAGGAACACAGAGAGGAACACAGAGAGGAACACAGAGAGGAACACAGAGAGGAACAACAGTGAGGAACACAGAGAGGAACACAGAGAGGAACACAGAGAGGAACACAGAGAGGAACAACAGAGAGGAACACAGAGAGGAACACAGAGGAACACAGAGAGGAACACAGAGAGGAACACAGAGAGGAACAACAGAGAGGAACACAGAGAGGAACACAGAGGAACACAGAGAGGAACACAGAGAGGAACACAGAGGAACACAGAGAGGAACACAGAGAGGAACACAGAGAGGAACACAGTGAGGAACACAGAGAGGAACACAGAGAGGAACACAGAGAGGAACACAGAGAGGAACACAGAGAGGAACACAGAGAGGAACAACAGAGAGGAACAACAGAGAGAGAGAGAAAGAGCGAGAAGAGAAACAGAAGAGGACCCAAGAACTTTGGATGGATCGCCCCTGCCTTTAGAGACTCAGAAGATGATGATTAGTGTTTGGAAATAACACAACCTTTAGTCTCTCACAATAACCCCTGCCCTCTAATTCTCAGATGTACTGCCCTTTCCACTGAACTCATCTGCATAGTAAAGGAAATGCTCTGTACTGCGTGGGTGGGAAGGTTACTGGGAAAGCTGATAACCTATGAAAGCTATGATTACATGAATTGCTGAGAAACATGTAAATTAATTAATAACAAACCTGGGTTCAAACACTCTGTGAAATCGTCCAAATACTTTGAGCGTTGGCTTTAGTCTGCCTGGAGTACCAGATGGACAGGGTTTGCATTTCTGGGATCTATGTAAGCACAGATAAAGGATTTGAAATGATTTTGAAAAGTCTTTGAACCCAGGTCTAATTAATAGCCGGAAGCTTGATAAAGTAACAATGTTTCCACAGAAAGCCAACGAACACGACCTATAATTGATTTGACACCGACAAATGCTATTTTATTTCTGGATAATTGTGGTTTAATCCAAAATCAATCAGTCCGAAGTGATTCTATTACAATGGTGGATCTTGGAATGGGATGAAAATGGTGAAAGGACAGAGACAAAGACAAATAGAGAAGTGTCACTTCTTAAAATGGACAATGTGACATTTCCTTTTGTGACTGAAGGCCAAATGTAATAAAACGTGACATCAGAGAGTGATGCACCAATCATAGTAATGCACCCATCATAGTGATGAACCCATCATAGAATGGAAAATACAACAGGGGAAATTGTTAAGTGCACGAGATTGAAACAACTGAACGTTTCAGTTTCATTGGAAGCCAAAATTAGGCTGTGGTAAAGGAAGAAATCATGATCATGCAGTAAAAACGTTAGTAGCAGTCTCTTACCCACAAAATGGCCTACTCTAGGATCCAGGAGTACACAAAGCAATGCTCACTTTCTTTCTGCTTCTTCAGATTATAATAGGATCTCTTTTCAAGAAGTCATGAAACAATTAATACAAATTAAATAAAACATTAAAATATTACATCAGTAATAAATATTAAATAATAGAAACATGGCTGCCAGCTTCACAGCCTCTAAATGCACGATATATAATATATAATATATATATAAAATATATAATATATATCTTTAAAATATATATATATATATATACATATATATATATATATATATATATATATATATATATATATATATATATATATATTTTGAGAAGGAGGAGTCAGACAGCGATAATATTCCCTCAAGGGGTATTCAAGTAGGATTTGTAGCTTCAACAGTGCCAACATAGTCTCTTTCTCTCTCTCTCTCTCTCTCTCTCTCTCTCTCTCTCTCTCTCTCTCTCTCTCTCTCTCTCTCTCTCTCTCTCTCTCTCTCTCTCTCTCTCTCTCTCTCTCTCTCTCTCTCCTTTCTCTCTCTCTCCCCCTCTCTTTCTCTCTCTCCCCCGCTCTCGCCCCCCCCTCTCTCTCTCTCTCTCTCTCTCTCTCGCTGTGTAGTCCTACTTGTCTGCAAATTTCCACTTCATCAAATGTCGGAGGCTCATTACAAGAATCTCCCTCGGACAGGCCTATAAAAGATGTGAGCCTATAACATTGATTATGCTGTCCCACCCTTCTTAAAGACAGATCTCTGCAGCTCTAATGACACTAATGCCCGGTTACGTACAGCAGTGTTGAGACTGTGACTGTGTCTCAATGGCACGTACTATATAGGGAATAGGGTGCAATTTGGTACACACACTGAGAGGACCGGCAGCCCATTGTGACGGACTGACTTCCAGGGGGAGAATATATATTACTCTGTGCTGTGGGTTTGTGGCAGTTTATTGCAATGAAGTGTCAGTCGTAAAGGCCCCTGAAGTGGTAGCCTGGTCTGGGTGCTGACTGCTGTAGCTTGGGCGTTTTTTTCTCTCCCAAGCTGAAATATAACGTTTGAACCTCAATGAAACACGGGGCTGTTTTTCACCTGTCAACATGCGATACGTTACTTTCGAAATGTATGGAAAGGATGCATTATGAATTCCAATTCCTCGTGGCTTATTTTTATTAGCAAAAAGCTTTGCAAACATACAGTACATGTCAACTGGATATCTAATTTGCTCCGCGTGCCAATAGCACATGTTTTTTTGCAAGCTATTTTCCTAGATGTCTGCCATTTTGTTTGGCTGAGAATGTACTGCAGCTATGGTATTAAGCCAGTATTTAATTGCTACCAGCAATAATATTCTATATCTCTATGTTTCTCTATTGTTCCAGACGTGTGTTTTTGGTCAGTAGTGAAGTCAACTGACAAGAGAACAGGTGTGTATTCACAAGGATGAACATCGCAGATAGAAATGCAACATGTAGCACTAACTCAACTACTTATCTTTACGTAATGCTTGGCGTAACGCTCTCCTGATCACAGCCCAGGTGTTGAGTAGAGGAGGACAGTGGCCAGCGGTCGAAGTCACCTGGTCTGGTCCGTGCCAGATCTTTTCTCTCCCTGGGAGGGCAGGGGATGGAATGAATCGGACGGCGGGTCAAGAACTCGACCCCCAGATCCACAGCTGCCTGGTGCATTTACTGCTGTCACCCACTGATTGGGCTTGTCAAGGATGCAGATGACTGTGTGTGTGTGTGTGTGTGTGTGTGTGTGTGTGTGTGTGTGTGTGTGTGTGTGTCTGTGTGTGAGTGTGTGTGTGTCTGTGTGTGAGTGTGAGTGTGTGTGTGTGTGTGTGTGTGTGTGTGTCTGTGTGTGAGTGTGTGTGTGTCTGTGTGTGTGTGTGTGTGTCTGTGTGTGAGTGTGTGTGTGTCTGTGTGTGAGTGTGTGTGTGTGTGTGTGTGTGTGTGTGTGTGTGTGTGAGTGTGAGTGTATGTGCGTGTGTGCGTGTGTGCGTGTGTGCGTGTGTGTTTCTGATGATGGATGACAGACAGGACAGTGGAGACGTTTGAATAAGGCAAGGTCAGGGAAAATAATAGACCACATCACCACGCCTCTCTTTGACCTGCTGAGATATTGTGGTCCTCTGTAGCTCAGCTGGTAGAGCACGGCGCTTGTAACGCCAAGGTAGTGGGTTTGATCCCCGGGACCACCCATACACAAAAAATGTATGCACGTATGACTGTAAGTCGCTTTGGATAAAAGCGTCTGCTAAATGCCATATTATAATTATTATATTCACCGGTTGTCACATCACGTCTCACTATACACTGAAACGTATTTTGATATTTAACCAATGACCCCGTTCACTGCCATATATTATGGAGAGTGGAGAGTGAAATCATTGTCCGCATTGTTTGTATGTGTTGGGTTGTGGTGACGTTAACCATTTGGAATGAGTGCCTACAAGTAATGTTTGAGCCCTTTCCAAAACCTTAACCCTTAACGTTCTAAATTGGGTGTTTTTGAGAAATGGAACGATACTGATCAGGAGGAGTCAACCCAGGGTGTAAAAAAAATACTTTGAAATTTGATGTTTGGAACAACTTCGAAATTTGTTGTTTGGAGAAACGTCTAATTGTGCATTGAGATTGTGAGAGCTTGTTGAATATTTTACCTTCCGTTCTCCTGAAATGTTTAAATTATGCAAAAGAAGTGGTGCTAAATGACATCTGGAACTCTGTGCCTCCACGTCCCTGAAAGCACATCACAGACATCCCTACAGCCCCTCACAGGAAGAAACCTGCTGTGTGTCTGTCTGTCTGTCTGTTGGTCTGTTGGTCTGTCTGTGCGCGCATGTGCGTGTCTGTTTGTGTCTGTTTGTCTGCATGTGTGCATGTCTGTGTCTGTATGTGTGAATCTGTACATGTGTGTGTGTGTCTGTGTGTCTCTGTGTCTGTTTGTTTGTCAGTCCCTGTTGTCCTGAAGCTAAGCGTTGATTGCCTTTACAAAGACGATGTAATGACGTGTGTCTGGACGGCAGTGTTGTTCCCAACATGACAAGTGTTGTTTAATATTGACACCTCACATGGTGCTGCTCTACTGTACTGTAGCTCAGGGCCATACCAGAGGCGGCTCTATTTTACTTTCTCTCTGTATCTCTCTCTGTCTGTCTGTTTCTCTCTCTCTCTCTCTCTTTCCCTACTGTATTATCTCTCTCTTTATTTTCCTACTGTATTCTTGTGGTTGGGGTTGTGGATGCAGCGCGTTTAATAAACCCACTGCCGGGATAAAAAAACAGGGAGGAAAAAACAAGACAAGAAATATTCAAACGTGCTTCCAATCAGTCTGTTGGCACGCCCACAGACGTATTGCACACCTTTGGGAAATCTCCCGTTTATCTGGCACACATACATCTTTTCAGGCAGATCGCTCAAGAGTGATTTCAAAATTGGACGTCTATCCATGTCCTGAAGACATCGGGAAATGCCTTAAAAACTGGCCACTAGTAGCAACAGTGAGTGCTCTTAGCATTAGGTAGACTTGGGTTTTGCTAGGGCATTCTGGATCAGAAGGTTGTGTGTTCGATTCCAGTGGTGGAAACTCATTTGAAATGTTTGTGTTTTAACTCTATCCCAAACCTTAGCTCTTATCTTAACCATTTGGAATGAGTGCCAACTTTGAAATTTGTCGTTCGGAGAAACGTGGAGAAACGTCTAATTGTGCACTGAGACTGTGAGAGCTTGCTGAACTGTTTAAATTATGCAAAAGTGGTGGTGATAAATGACATCTGGAACTCTGTGCCTCCACGTCCCTGAAAGGACATCACAGACATCCCTGCAGCCCCTCACAGCAAGAAACATGCTGTCTGTCTGTCTGTCTGTCTGTCTGTCTGTCTGTCTGTCTGTCTGTCTGTCTGTCTGTCTGTCTGTCTGTCTGTCTGTCTGTCTGTCTGTCTGTCTGTCTCTCTGACTGTCTGTCTGTCTGTCTGTGCACGCATGTGTGTGTCTGTGTCTGTATGTCTGTGTCTGTGTGTGTGTGTGTGTGTGTGTGTGTATGTGTCTGTGTGTGTGTGTGTCTGTTTGTGTGTGTGTGTGTGTGTGTGTGTGTGTGTGTGTGTGTGTCTGTGTGTATGTGTGTGTGTATGCTTGTGTGTGTGTCTGTGTGTGTCCGTGTGTCTGTGTGTCTGTGTGTCTGTGTGTGTCTGTGTCTGTGTGTCTGTGTGTGTCTGTTTGTGTGTGTGTGTGCCTGTGTGTGTCCGTGTGTCTGTGTGTGTCTGTGTCTGTGTGTCTGTGTGTCTGTGTGTCTGTTTGTTTGTCAGTCCCTGTTGTCCTGAAGCTAAGTGTTGATTGCCTTTACAAAGATGATGTAATGACGTGTGTCTGGACGGCAGTGTTGTTCCCAACATGACAAGTGTTGTTTAATATTGACACCTCACATGGTGCTGCTCTACTGTCCTGTAGCTCAGGGCCATACCAGAGGCGGCTCTATTCTACTTTCTCTCTGTCTCGCTCTCTGTCTGTCTGTTTCTCTCTCTCTCTCTCTTTCCCTACTGTATTATATATCGTTCCCTACTGTATTCTATCTCTCTTTCCCTCTTTCCCGGTCTAAGGCACTGCATCTCATTGCTAGAGGCGTCACTACAGACCCTGGTTCGATTTCAGGCTGTATCACAATCCGGCCGTGATTGGGAGTCCCAAAGGGCGGCGCACAATTTGCCCAATGTCGTCCGGGTTTGGCCGGGGTAGGCCGTCATTGTAAATAAGAATTTGTTCTTAACTGAATGGGCTAGTTAAATAAAGGTTAAAACCTCTATTATATATACAGTGGGGAGAACAAGTATTTGATACACTGCCGATTTGGCAGGTTTTCCTACTTACAAAGCATGTAGAGGTCTGTAATTTTTATCATAGGTACACTTCAACTGTGAGAGACGGAATCAAAAAAAAAAAAAAAAAATCCAGAAAATCACATTGTATGATTTTAAAGTAATTTTATTGCATGACATAAGTATCAGAGAAAAAAAAAACGTAATATTTGGTACAGAAACCTTTGTTTGCAATTACAGATATCATACGTTTCCTGTAGGTCTTCACCAGGTTTGCACACACTGCAGCAGGGATTTTGGCCCACTCCTCCATACAGACCTTCTCCAGATCCTTTCGGGGCTGAAAAATCTGCAAAATCGGCAGTGTATCAAATACTTGTTCTCCCCACTGTATCTCTCTTTTTCCCTACTATATCATATCTCTCTCTCTTTCCCTACTATATTCTATCTCTCTCTCTTTCCCTACTATATTCTATCTCTCTCTCTTTCCCTACTGTATTATATTTATCTCTCTCTATTTCCCTACTGTATTTTCTAGATCTTTGTCTGCGTCTTCTTGAGTGTCTCTCTCTGATTGCTATCTCTCTGTCTCTCGTCCTCCTCTCTCTGTCCGCTTTCTACTCTCTCTATTCTCTCCTTTTCCCCCACGTATGTGTTTCTCTCTCTCCATATCTCTCTGTCTTTCCCTCTGTCTGTTTCTCTCTCTATTCTCTCCTTTTCCCCCACGTATGTGTTTCTCTCTCTCCATCTCTCTCGGTCTTTCCCTCTGTCTGTTTCTCTCTCTATTCTCTCCTTTTCCCCCACGTATGTGTTTCTCTCTCTCCATATCTCTCTGTCTTTCCCTCTGTCTGTTTCTCTCTCTATTCTCTCCTTTTCCCCCACGTATGTGTTTCTCTCTCTCCATCTCTCTCTGTCTTTCCCTCTGTCTGTTTCTCTCTCTATTCTCTCCTTTTCCCCCACGTATGTGTTTCTCTCTCTCCATATCTCTCTGTCTTTCCCTCTGTCTGTTTCTCTCTCTATTCTCTCCTTTTCCCCCACATATGTGTTTCTCTCTCTCCATCTCTCTCTGTCTTTCCCTCTGTCTGTTTCTCTCTCTATTCTCTCCTTTTCCCCCACGTATGTGTTTCTCTCTCTCCATCTCTCTCTGTCTTTCCCTCTGTCTGTTTCTCTCTCTATTCTCTCCTTTTCCCCCACGTATGTGTTTCTTTCTCTCTCTCGCTCTGTCTTTCCCTCTGTCTGTTTCTCTCTCTCTCTCCATCTCTCTCTCCCTTCACTCTCTGTCTCTCTCTCTATCTCTTTCTCTCTATCCATATCGCTCTCTCGCTCTCTCTCTTTCTCTCTATCTCTCTCTTTCCCCTTTCCTCCCTCCCTCCCTCCCTCCTCCCCCCCCTCCTTCTCTTTCTGAGTCGTATTTAGATAGCTTGACCCCATTTCAGTACTCGTCCGTCTGTGATTTACTGGGCCTGTGGATTGTAATGCATTTTTCAATTACCTTATCTCTCGTTTCGTCTTGCTGTTGTTCTCTGAGAAAATGGTAACGCAATCTGCATCCCAAATGGCACCCTATTCCCTACACAGTGCACTGCTTATGACCTGGGACGGTAGGGCTCTGGTTTAAATAGGTGAGCTATAAAAGGAATACAGGGTTCCATTTGGGACCAAGTCGCTAAAGTTTCCCATGTAGATAAATAAGTTAAGTGAAAATGTTTAACGATAAATGCTACTCTACTCTTGTGATATCTTATTGACGATTCATCCAGCATCATTGAGATTGACATATTCCATTTATATGTAATACATTTAGAATAATCACAAGGGATTTGTATCACTCTCTCTGAAGCATAAGAGGTCAGGCTAACCATCACAGTCCATCTATACCCTGGCTCTCAATGGTAGAGGACCCACATCACAGTCCATCTATACCCTGGCTCTCAATGGTAGAGGAACCACATCACAGTCTGCCTATACCCTGGCTCTCAATGGTAGAGGAACCACATCACAGTCCATCTATACTCTGGCTCTCAATGGTAGAGGAACCACATCACAGTCCATCTATACTCTGGCTCTCAATGGTAGAGAAACCACATCACAGTCCATCTATACTCTGGCTCTCAATGGTAGAAAAACCACATCACAGTCTATACCGCAAAATCCCCAAAATGACCCTGGCCACCTATGGTAGGAGGATGGAATTCTTTAAAACTCTGAAAACAATCACAATCAGTGTATGATCAGTGTGATACAAACATTGAGATATCCCGATAATCAAGATGTTTCCAAACAATCTTGAATGTCTCCGCAGCCCTGCAAGCCTCTTTCAGAAACTTAAATAGAGCGAATTTAGCACACTGTGAACGGCTCTAGTGAATGCTAAGCAATCCTGGCAGTCATCCCTCCCTCCCTCCCTCCCTCCCTCCCTCCCTCCCTCCCTCCCTCTGTGTTTTGCTCTGTCTCTGTGATACCCAGTAGCTGGACTCAGACCAACTTTTATATATTCTCCTGTGGACCTGGCCGTGACTCAGAGAGACACACCAAGTCAAGGTCAGCTAGCTAGCTTCCACGTGTCATAAAACTCTGACACCAGGCCATAGAGAGAGGATTTAACGTAGAAAATAAACACAAATATTGAAGAGGTTGTTCAAGGAAACCAGCTGCAACATACTGAATAATTATACTAACAGGGGGAAGAATAATGCCTGAAGCGAAGGTAAAATGATCCATTTTGAGAAACCACGTTTTGCTTAAGTTTGCACAAAAAAATTATTGGCGAGGTTATAAAGGATGCGTTCATATGCTGAGGAATAGCACTTCCCAATAACTTCACATAATAAAGCATTTACAATGGAAAAGCTATTGCGAAACAACTGTTGCAAGAACTTGAGAAAGGGGGCGGCAGGTAGCTTAGTGGGTAAGAGCGTTGTGCCAGTAACCGAAAGGTCGCTGGTTCTAATCCCCGAGCCGACTAGGTGAAAAATCTGTCGATGTGCCCTTAAGCAAGGCACTTAACCCTAATTGCTCCTGTAAGTCGCTCTGGATAAGAGCGTCTGCTAAATGACTAAAATGTAAAATGTAAAGAGTTGTAATGTGAATATTTTGCTAATATTGTCAACCTCGCGAACGCAAACTAATCTTAAAACAGGGAGATGGACTGTAGCCTGCACACAACAGCTGGATTGACTGGTTGTTCTATAGTTGTATTCCTTTATTACTAATGATATGTGATTGAAGTAGAGATGTTACATGTACAACTTTTAAATGTATCCAGTGCTTCAGTCTTTTAACCGCACACTATTTTCACACATGACTTTGTTGTTTGGTGGCACCTTTACTTGGCTTTTAATAATAATAAATAATATGCCATTTAGCAGACGCTTTTATCCAAAGCGACTTACAGTCATGCGTGCATACATATTTTTTTTTTTTGTGTGTATGGGTGGTCCCGGGGTTCGAACCCACTACCTTGGCGTTACAAGCGCCGTGCTCTACCAGCTGAGCTAAAGGCAGTGACTCTTTAAATGTAACGGTGTAGTTCCTCTGGGAATGCGTTCCACTAGATGTTGGAACATTGCTGCGGGGACTTGCTTCCATTCGGCCGCAAGAGCATTGGTGAGGTCGGGCACTGATGTCGGGCGATTAGACTTGCCCGTAGTCGGCGTTCCAATTCATCCCAAAGGTGTTTGATTGGGGTTGAGGTCGTGGCTCTGTGCAGCCCAGTCAAGTTCTTCCACACCGATCTGGACAAACCATTTCTGTATCGACATCGCTTTGTGCACGGGGGGCATTGTCATGCAGAAACAGGAAACGGCCTTCCCAAAACTTTTGCCAAAAAGTTGGAAGCACAGAATCGTCTAGATTGTCATTGTATACTGTAGCGTTAAGATTTCCCTCCACTGTAACTAAGGAGCCTGAACCATGAAAAAGAGCCCGAGACCATTATTCCTCCTCCACCAAACGTTACAGTTGGCACTATGCATTGGGGCAGGTAGCATTCTCCTGGGATCCGCCAAACCCAGATTTGTCCATCAGACTGCCAGAGAGTGAAGGGTGGTTCATCACTCCAGAGAACGCATTTCCAGTGCTCCAGAGTCCAATGGCGTCGAGCTTTACACCACTCCAGCCGACGCTTATCATTGCACATGGTGATCTTAGGCTTGTGTTTAGCTGCTCAGCCATGGAAACCCATTTCATGAACAGTTCTTGTGCTGACGTTGCTTCCAGAGGCAGTTTGGAACTCGGTTGTGAGTGTTGCAACCGAGGACAGACGATTTTGAGTGATTTCTCTTTGTCATAGTAAGTGGTTTGGTAACTCTTTACTTAAAGCTTGAAGGTAGGTATAATGCATTATGGTGCAGTTATAACACATTGTAAGACCTGTAATGAACATGTATAATAATAATAATATGCCATTTAGCAGACGCTTTTATCCAAAGCGACTTACAGTCATGCGTGCATACATTTTTGTGTATGGGTGGTCCCGGGGATCGAACCCACTACCTTGGCGTTACAAGCGCCGTGCTCTACCAGCCGTGCTCTACCAGCTGAGCCCCTTATAATGTCTTAGAATAATATCCTCATGACGCAGAATACCTTCACACCTGCAGGCTTTAAGTAAAGTGGTGTTATTACATTTATTTGAACAGGGACAATGTACAACAAATCATAAGTCTAAGTACACTTTATAAAAAATGTGTTACGCATGATATATCAAGGGAAGGTAAGGCAGCCATTTTGTGATCTACTGGCCTGTGTAGACTAGAGGGGTCTCCAAAATCTTAATTACGTCCTCTAAACTGTAAGTTAGGTCTCAAAGCCATCCTGATCGCCGTGACAACACGTGGACGGTAGCTCAGGCCGGGCCTTGTAAGTTCTGACACTCGCTTGTTTAATTTGAGATTCAAGGCCTGGTGGAATAAAGTCATGTTTCAGGCCATTGCTGCTAGAGCTGGAGCAGGAGCGGGTGGATGTTGGACCTAGATTAACCTAAAAATGATTACCTAGATCAATAATTTTGTCATGGATAATACAGATAAATTCAGGCTGTGGCCCTGGAGGGCGATGCCAGTTGGGCAGGCTGCCGAGAAGGTATTAACTCCAGCCTCTTTATGTTATAGGTGTCCAATACTGAGACTGCCGAGGATTGCTTCTCAGCTCCTCACCCTGTAGGGTGTTGCCTTCACTTTTCTATTAGCCTCTCTAATAACTCCCAACAGCTTAACTGTGGCCAGGGAACTACTCAGAGAGTTTGGCCATTACGAGAGTCTGCTAAGATAACTTCAATTCTGTTTCCCAAAACATTACAACGTTTGAGTGAGAGCACTAACAGAGAAGAGAAAACATTGAGATATCTGCACCAAAAGCTGTGGTTATAGTGAAACGATCATGTGACCATAGCAAACCCTCTGATGGCCAGTGTTACTATCTAGTTCCCCATAAGCTCCTCCACATCATGCCACTTACAGATGTGGGATTTTTATTTGAGCCAGTTTGCTACAGCAGGAAAAGAATCCTGCTGCAACATGAAATGTGAATTATTATGTGGATTATAATGAATGGACATTTTTGTAGGGGTTGATGCATTTTTCGTAAGGGAAAATCATGTCTGAAGTGGAATTACAAACTTCAGAAGCCTTTTAAAGCTCCAAATACACTACAAGTTTTAAGTTTCCTGCATTGCAAATTGATCAAATTAAGATCCTACATCTCTACAGTCCGGTGTAGCTCAGTTGGTAGAGCATGGCGCTTGCAATGCCAGGGTTGTGGGTTCTATTCCCACGGGGGACCAATATGAAAAAAAAATTTTTTATGTATGCACTCATTAACTATAAGTTGCTCTGGATAAGAGCGTCCGCTAAAATGTAAATGTATTGCTCCCATTACCATGAACCAAGTTATAATTTGGTTAATAATACAACTATACACCATCTACAACCTTTGGCTACAGGAATAATAATGTGCCAGACTGTCTTATGGTCTGATCATATTACCAGCGCCCTATATTTGGTATCATTGTCCACACCACGGCACGTATTGCTCCTATCACCAGGAACACAATGCTATGGCTAGGGTCCCTGTGTTGTGGTTGATGATGTCACATTACAAGGATTTTAACCTTAATTTTAAACCTTTTCCAGAAATGAGAACTACATCAGAGATCAAAGCAATTGTCAGAGGACGGCGCTGAACCATCTGACATGAAAATAAAAAGGGGACAGTTTGTTGGAAAAGCTTTAAATAAAGGTTACAACCCAGGTCATGTGACATGATTAACCAAAAGACAGGTCCCTGGTTATGGCACAACTTGTGGTTACAGGAATAGTAATGTCATCATGTCAAGTCCTTTTAAACAAAAGACTGCCATATCGTGTCACCAAACAGCTCTCAATGAGCTGGTAGTCATCCACCTTGTCCACATAACACCACGTGTTGCTCCAACAGTGTGATAGATGAGGGATCTCCACGCCTTTGAGAGGAGATTACCCCTCGATCGATAGCGTTGAGTGTGATGTGTAGCCTACACTGTGTCACAAATGGCACCCCATTCCCTATGGAGTCCATAGGGGCTCTGGTCAAAAGTATTGCACTATATAGGGAATAGGGTGTCATTTGGGACATACCCTTTGATGTGTCTTGTACCTGTCCCTCTGTGGTATAACCACTCATTATGGAAGTGATCTATTCAGGCAGGTCCATCTCTTTACCACTCATTATGGAAGTGATCTATTCAGGCAGGTCCATCTCTTTACCACTCATTATGGAAGTGATCTATTCAGGCAGGTCCATCTCTATACCGCTCATTATGGAAGTGATCTATTCAGGCAGGTCCATCTCTTTACCACTCATTATGGAAGTGATCTATTCAGGCAGGTCCATCTCTTTACCGCTCATTATGGAAGTGATCTATTCAGGCAGGTCCATCTCTATACCGCTCATTATGTAAGTGATCTATTCAGGCAGGTCCATCTCTTTACCACTCATTATGGAAGTGATCTATTCAGGCAGGTCCATCTCTATACCGCTCATTATGGAAGTGATCTATTCAGGCAGGTCCATCTCTTTACCACTCATTATGGAAGTGATCTATTCAGGCAGGTCCATCTCTTTACCGCTCATTATGGAAGTGATCTATTCAGGCAGGTCCATCTCTATACCGCTCATTATGGAAGTGATCTATTCAGGCAGGTCCATCTCTTTACCACTCATTATGGAAGTGATCTATTCAGGCAGGTCCATCTCTTTACCACTCATTATGGAAGTGATCTATTCAGGCAGGTCCATCTCTTCACCACTCATTATGGAAGTGATCTATTCAGGCAGGTCCATCTCTTTACCGCTCATTATGGAAGTGATCTATTCAGGCAGGTCCATCTCTTCACCACTCATTATGGAAGTGATCTATTCAGGCAGGTCCATCTCTTTACCACTCATTATGGAAGTGATCTATTCAGGCAGGTCCATCTCTTCATACACAATAACACTATGTATTTTACTGTGGGCAGAATCCTGTAGAATACTGTAGAATAGTATAGAATACAGTATATACATATGAGATGAGTAATGCAAGATATGTAAACATTATTAAAGTGGCAATTTGTGTAGTCATAACATGCAATAAAAGCTAAACATTTGCATGTAAGGTATACATAAATATATTGTATATGGGGGAGTTGTCATGTAATTTATATATCAGCAAGAACACTGACATTTGAGTTCTACCCACAAGGATCCATTCTCTTTAGATGTTTTGGTATTTTGTTCCTGACTGTTCACTGCTAAAGGCTTCTCATCAAATACAACATAATCCTCCCCTCCATTGAGCCACATTAACAATTGGACCCACCTATCCTGTTCCTAACAGTTATTACAGTTAAACAAACGATCAGATCACCCAGGACTGGAGTGATTGTGATTCCTCTATCCTCAAGGACCCAGCCGGGCTGCTGATTGGTTCATTTCCATTCCGAGAATTTAGGAAATGCAAATTAGGACTGACTAATCCGCAGTGGAATGTCTGTCTATCAACATTCTATCTGATTCTGAAGCTGTGCTCCACTGTGTTAATTCACTCATCTCAGGTTCTCTCTGATTGCTGCATGTTGATAGTCACTGCTTTCCTCTCTTCCTACCACCCCTTCATTACTGGGTATTCATTTAGTATGGTTATCTCTCTCTCTCTCTCTCTCTCTCTCTCTCTCTCTCTCTCTCTCTCTCTCTCTCTCTCTCTCTCTCGCTCTCTCTCTCTCTCTCTCTCCAGATGTAGGATCTTAATTTGATCACCTTTTTGTTACTGAGAACTTCCTCTGCAGCAGGAAATGCAAACTTGTCGTGTATTTGAGTTTTAAAAAGGCTTCTAAAGATTGTCATTTCCACTTTGACATTTAAGGCTTGATTTGCCCTAATGAAAAATGTATCAACCCCCTACAAAAACATTATTACGTGTATTAAATTTTTTTAATACACGTAATAATACAAAATGTCCTGTTGATGCAGGATTATTTTCCTGCTGTAGCAAACTGGCTCAAATTAAGATCCTACATCTGTATATCTCTATCGCTCCAGGTGTTGAGCGTAAATTGCGCTATGTAATAATGAGAAGTGCTTAGAATTCCAAACATTTATTTCATGGAGTGCTCTAATGGTTGTTCAAGTAACTATGAATGATAAAAAACAGTAATACATCAACAAGCTCTGACGGCTCAATTAAGAGAGGCTGTCTGTCAAACTAATGTTCACTTCACTCTATTCACTCTCTAAACTGGTACGGGATGAACCATCAGCAATTTAGCAGAGAGAGATATGGGCTGAAAGAGAGGGGGGAGAGAGAGGAGAGTGAAATAGAGAGAGAGATTCGTCTGGGGATTTACTGTATATGTGATTTCATTCTAAATATAGTATTATTGAGCAAATCATGTTTTACATTTTACAGGAGAAAAATTATTAGAATGTTGACAGACTGAGAACATACGTATCGCTACAGACCTGGGTTCAAATAGCAAACCTTTTCATAATGCTACAGACCTGGGTTCAAATAGCATACCTTTTCTTTCAAATACTTTGAGCATTCCGTTGACCCTAGCTGGACAGCCAGATGGACAGGGTTTGGAGTTTGCCCTTTTGGGACCATTCCATTGGTTCCACTACACCAGGCCAAGCTCATTCAGGCTCAGCTGAAGTATTTTAAAAGAAAACAAACACTATTTGAACCCAGGTCTGTCTTTTGAAGCTTTCATAAACACAGCCTTGTATTCATTTGAGCCTCCTGTCTGTGTTGTCAGAGCGGTGACCAACCGGTTCAACTGGGCTCAGATTAGTTCTCTCTCTGTGTTTTCAGAGCGGTGACCGACCTGTTTAATTGGGCTCAGATGAGTTCTGTCTCTGTGTTTTCAGAGCGGTGTCCGACCGGTTCAGTTGGGCTCAAATAAGTTCTCTCTCCATGTTTTCAGAGCGGTGACCGACCAGTTTAATTGGACTCAGGTTAGTTATCTCTAGCTCTCTCTCTCTCTCTCTGTCTCTGGGCACTGACCTTGTGTTTTGCTGTGTTATTAAACGCAGAGCCTCGGTAATGGAAAATACCAAGTTGTTTACAAAGATGCCGGCCCTGATATGACAAACACACACTGGCTGACTTGAACAGTAATGTTTTGTCCTTGCCATTAAACAGACACCACCTCTCTAACGCTCTCTCTCTCTCTCTCTCTCTCTCTCTCTCTCTCTCTCTCTCTCTCTCTCTCTCTCTCTCTCTCTCTCTCTCTCTCTCAGTTTCCTCTCACTCTGTGTATCCCCCCTCTCTCGCGCTCTCTCTCGCTCTCTCTCGCTCTCTCTCTGCCTCTATCTTGTGCTCTCTCTCTCATTTCAATTCAAAGGGCTTTATTGGCATGGGAAACATATGTTTACATTGCCAAAGCAAGTGAAATAGATAATAAACAAAAGTGAAATAAACAATAAAAAATGAACAGTAGTTTCAAAGGAATAGACATATTTCAAATATCACATTATGGCTATGTACAGTGTTATAATGATGTGCAAAATGTTAAAGTACAAAAGGGAAAATAAATGAACATAAATATGGGTTGTATGTACAATGGTGTTTGTTCTTCACTGGTTGCTATTTTCTTGTGGCAACAGGTCACAAATGTTGCTGCTGTGATGGCACACTATGGTATTTCACCCAGTAGATATGGGAGTTTATCAAAATTGGATATGTTTAGGAATTCTTTATAGGTCTGTGTAATCTGAGGGAAATGTGTGTCTCTAATATGGTCATACATTTGGCAGGAGGTTAGGAAGTGCATCTCAGTTTCTACCTCATTTTGTGGGCAGTGTGCACATAACCTGTTTTCTCTTGAGAGCCAGGTCTGCCTACGGCAGCCTCTCTCAATAGCAAGGCTATGCTTACTGAGTCTGTATATAGTCAAAGCTTTCCTTAATTTTGGGTCAGTCACAGTGGTCAGGTATTCTGCCACCGTGTACTCTCTGTTTAGGGCCAAATAACATTCCAATTGCTTTGTTTTTTGGTAAATTCTTTCCAATATGTCAAGTAATTCTCCTTTTGTTTTCTCATGATTTGGTTGGGTCTAATTGTGTTGCTGTTGCTGTCCTGGGGCTCTGTGGGGTCTACCGTGGCTTGCCAAAGTATTCACCCCCCTTGGCATTTTTCCTATTTTGTTGCCTTACAACCTGGAATTAAAGTGGATTTTTGGGGGGTTTGTATAATTTGATTTATACAACATGCCTACTACTTTGAAGATGCAAAATATTTTTTATTGTGAAACAAACAAGAAATAAGACAAAAAAACTGAAAACTTGAGCATACATAACTATTCCCCCTCCCCCCAAAGTCAATACTTTGTAGAGCCACCTTTTGCAGCAATTACAGCTGCAAGTCTCTTAGGGTATATCTCTATAAGCTTGGCACATCTTGCCACTGGGATTTTTGCCCATTGTTCAAGGCAAAACTGCTCCAGCTCCTTCAAGTTGGATGGGTTCCGCTGGTGTACAGCAATCTTTAAGTCATACCACAGATTCTCATTTGGATTGAGGTCTGGGCTTTCACTAGGCCATTCCAAGACATTTAAATGTTTCCCCTTAAACCACTCAAGTGTTGCTTTAGCAGTATGCTTAGGGTCATTGTCCTGCTGGAAGGCGAACCTCCGTCCCAGTCTCAAATCTCTGGAAGACTGAAACAGGTTTCCCTCAATAATTTCCCTGTATTTAGCCCCATCCATCATTCCTTCAATTCTGACCAGTTTCCCAGTCCCTGCCGATAAAAAACCTCCCCACAGCATGAAGCTGCCACTACCATGCTTCACTGTGGAGATGGTGTTCTCGGGGTGATGATAGGTGTTGGGTTTACGCCAGACATAAAGTTTTTCTTGATGGCCAAAAAGCTCAATTTTAGTCTCATCTGACCCACATGCCTTTTGGCGAACACCAAACGTGTTTGCTTATTTTTTCTTTAAGCAATGGCTTTTTTCTGACCAGTCTTCAGTAAAGCCCAGCTCTGTGGAGTGTACAGCTTAAAGTGGCCCTATGGACAGATACTCCAATCTCTGCTGTGGAGCTTTGCAGCTCCTTCAGGGTTATCTTTGGTCTCTTTGTTGCCTGTCTGAGTAATGCCCTCCTTGCCTGGTCCGTGAGTTTTGGTGGGCAGCCCTCTCTTGGCAGGTTTGTTGTGGTGCCATATTCTTTCCATTTTTTTATAATGGATTTAATGGTTCTCTGTGGGATGTTCAAAGTTTCAGATATTTTTTTTTAACCCAACCCTGATCTGTACTTCCTCACAACTTTAGCCCTGACCTGTTTGGAGAGCTCCTTGGTCTTCATGGTGCCGCCAGTTCTTAAAGCCTTTAGCCGTATCCTTATTCTAGTCCTCCTCTGTTCTTCTGGTGATGTAGAGGATAACCCAGGCCCTGCAGCCCTCAGTATCACTCCTACTCCCCAGGCGCTATCATTTGTTGACTTCTGTAATCGCAAAAGCCTTGGTTTCTTGCATGTTAATATCAGAAGTCTACTTCCTAAGTTTGAGTTGTTCACTGCGTTAGCACACTCCGCCAACCCTGATGTTCTAGCAGTGTCTGAATCCTGGCTTAGGAAGGCCACCAAAAATTCTGAAATTTCCATCCCCAACTATAACATTTTCCGTCTAGATAGAACTGCCAAAGGGGGTGGAGTTGCAATCTACTGTAGAGATGGCCTGCAGAGCTCTATCATACTATCCAGGTCTGTGCCCAAACAGTTTGAGCTTCTACTTCTAAAAATCCATCTTTCCAGAAATAAGTCTCTCACTGTTGCCGCTTGCTACAGACTCCCCTCAGCCCCCAGCTGTGCCCTGGACACCATATGTGAAATGATTGCCCCCCATTTATCCTCAGAGTTCGTACTGCTTGGTGACCTAAATTGGGATATGCTTAACACCCCGGCCATCCTACAATCCAAACTAGATGCCCTCAATCTCACACGAATTATCAACGAACCTACCAGGTACAACCCTAAATCCGTAAACATGGGTACCCTCATAGATATCATCCTGACTAACTTACCCTCTAAATACACCTCCGTGGTCTTCAACCAGGATCTCAGCGATCACTGCCTTATTGCCTGTGTCCGTAACCGGTCCGCTGTCACGATCGTCGGGAACAGATGAGGACCAAGGCGCAGCGTTGCAGATGAACATACTCTTTATTTATGATACACGATCAAAAATAACAAAACGATAACGTGACAGTCAATGGTCAAACACAAACCAACACGAACACGATCCCACAACCACTGTGGGCAAACAGCCTGTTTAAATGTGGTTCCCAATCAGAGACAACCAGCCACAGCTGACACTCGTTGCCTCTGATTGAGAACCACACTGGCCAACATAGAAATGGAATACATAGATCTACACACCCTGGCTCAACATAACAGTGTCCCCAGAGCCAGGGCGTGACAGTACCCCCCCCCTAAAGGCGCGGACTCCGACCGCGCCAACTAAATACCACAGGGGAGGGACCGGGTGGGCACTCCGCCTTGGCGGCGGATCCGGCCCGGGCCTGATCCCCACTCCCTCTCCAACCCCCCAAAGTACCCCTGGTCCGGGTCTGGCCCCGCTGGCCGGAGCTGGACAGCACACTGATGGAGCGGATTGCTCTAGCTCCGGCGTAACGCATCTGACCGGTGCCGGACCAGGCACCAGTGGAACAGGCACGGGCCGTGCCGGACTGACGACGCCCACCACTGGCTTGGTGTGGAGAACAGGCACGGGCCGTGCTGGACTGACGACGCACACCACTGGCTTGGTGTGAGGAGCAGGAGCGGGCCGAACCGGGCTGGCGACGCGCACCATTGGCTTGGTGCGGGAACCAGGAGCGGGCCGGACCGGGCTGACGATCGCACCCCTGGCTTGGTGCGTGGAGCAGGAACGGACCGGACCGGGCTGACGATGCGCACCCCTGGCTTAGTGCGTGGAGCAGCAACGGGCCGGACCGGGCTGACGATACGCACCCCTGGCTTGGGCGTGGAGCAGGAACGGGCTGGACCGGGCTGACGACTCGCACCCCTGGCTTGGTGCGAGTGGCAGGAACAGGCCGGACCGGGCTGGCGACGCGCACCATAGGCTTGGTGCGGGGAGCAGGAACAGGCCGGACCGGGCTGACGATACGCACCCCTGGCTTGCTGCGTGGAGCAGGAACAGGCTGGACCGGGCTGACGACTCGCACCCCTGGCTTGGTGCGAGTGGCAGGAACAGGCCGGACCGGGCTGGAGACTCGCACCATTGGCCTGGTGCGGGGAGCAGGAACAGGCCGGACCGTACTGGGGACACACACCACTGGCCCTACGCAGGGATCTGGAATGGGCCGGACCGGACTGGTAACACACCCCAGTACCTCTCGCCGTGCCTCTACACCTTCCATCCCCTCTTCGACCAGTGGCCCCCGTAACCTGGCGGCCTCCTCTGCCAACCCGCTGGGCCGCTCTGTCGCGGTCTCCTGCTGGCCCGTCGTCCACGGCGTTAGCCCCCCCCTAAAAATGTTCTGGGCGTCTCTCCTACCCGTGGACCAGGTCTCCATGTCCCTCGCCAGACTTTCGCCCTTCTGCTTCCAAGTCCGGCCCTTCTCTTCCTCACCCGGCTTGACCCAGTCGAGGAGGCGAAGGAGATCTGCTAGAGATCTCCCTGGCGATTGCTCCTGGACACGCTGCTTGGTCCAGTCTTGGTGGGATCTTCTGTCACGATCGTCGGGAACAGATGAGGACCAAGGCGCAGTGTTGCAGACGAACATACTCTTTATTTATGATACACGATCAAAAATAACAAAACGATAACGTGACAGTCAATGGTCAAACACAAACCAACACGAACACGATCCCACAACCACTGTGGGCAAACAGCCTGTTTAAATGTGGTTCCCAATCAGAGACAACCAGCCAAAGCTGACACTCGTTGCCTCTGATTGAGAACCACACTGGCCAACATAGAAATGGAATACATAGATCTACACACCCTGGCTCAACATAACAGTGTCCCCAGAGCCAGGGCGTGACATCCGCGGTCAAACGACCACCCCTCATCACTGTCAAACGCTCCCTAAAACACTTTAGCGAGCAGGCCTTCCTAATTGACCTGGCCCAGGTATCCTGGATGGATATAGATCTTATTCCGTCAGTAGAGGATGCCTGGTTGTTCTTTAAAAGTAATTTCTTCTCAATCTTAAATAAACATGCCCCATTCAAAAAATACAGAACTAAGAACAGATATAGCCCCTGGTTCTCCTCAGACTTGACTGCCCTTGACCAGCACAAAAACATCCTGTGGCGTACTCCATTAGCATCAAATAGCCCCCGCGATATGCAACTTTTCAGGGAAGTTAGGAACCAATATACACAAGCAGTCAGGAAAGCAAAGGCTAACTTTTTCAAACAGAAATTTGCATCCTGTAGCACTAACTCCAAAAAGTTTTGGGACACTGTAAAGTCCATGGAGAATAAAAGCACTTCCTCCCAGCTGCCCACTGCACTGAGGCTAGGAAACACTATCACCACCGATAAATCTACAATAATCGAGAATTTCAGCAAGCATTTTGCTACGGCTGGCCATGCTTTCCACCTGGCTACCACTACATCGCTTCTCCTTCACACAAATTCAGACAGCTGATGTTCTGAAAGAGCTGCAAAATCTGGACCCCTACAAATCAGCTGGGCTAGACAATCTGTACCCTTTCTTTCTAAAACTAGCCGCCGAAATTGTCGCAACCCCTATTACTAGCCTGTTCAACCTCTCTTTCGTAACGTCTGAGATCCCCAGAGATTGAAAAGCTGCCGCGGTCATCCCCCTCTTCAAAGGGGGTGACACTCTAGATCCAAACTGTTACAGACCTATATCCATCCTTCCCTGCCTTTCGAAAGTATTTGAAAGCCAAGTTAACAAACAGATCACCGACCATTTAGAATCCCACCGTACCTTCTCCGCTATGCAATCCGGTTTCCGAGCTGGTCATGGGTGCACTTCAGCCACGCTCAAGGTCCTAAACGATATTATAACCGCGATCGATAATAGACAGTACTGTGCAGCCATCTTCATCGACCTGGCCAAGGCTTTCGACTCTGTCAACCACCGCATTCTTATTGGCAGACTAAATAGCCTTAGTGTCTCAAATGACTGCCTCGCCTGGTTCACCAACTACTTCTCAGATAGAGTTCAATGTGTCAAATCGGAGGGCCTGTTGTCTGGACCTATGGCAGTCTCTGTGGGGGTGCCACAGGGTTCAATTCTTGGGCCGACTCTTTTCTCTGTGTATATCAATGATGTCGCTCTTGCTGCTGGTGACTCTCAGATCCACCTCTACGCAAACAACACCATTTTGTTTGGACACTGGCCCTTCATTGGACACTGTGTTAACAAACCTCCAAACGAGCTTCAATGCCGTACAACACTCCTTCAGTAGCCTCCAACTGCTCTTAAACACTAGTAAAACTAAATGCATGCTCTTCAATCGAACGCTGCTGGCACCCGCCCACCCGACTAGAATCACTACTCTCGACGGGTCTGACCTAGAGTATGTGGACAACTACAAATACCTAGGTGTCTGGTTAGACTGTAAATTCTTCTTCCAGACTCACATTAAGAATCTCCAATCCAAAGTTAAATCTAGAATTGGCTTCCTATTTCGCAACAAAGCCTCCTTCACTCATGCTGCCAAACATGCCCTCGTAAAACTGACTATCCTACCGATCCTTGACTTCGGCGATGTCATTTACAAAATAGCCTCCAACACTCTACTCAGCAAATTGGATGTAGTCTATCACAGTGCCATCCGTTTTGTCTCCAAAGCCCCATACACTATCCACCACTGTGACCTGTACGCTCTTGTTGGCTGGTCCTCACTACATGTTCGTCGTCAAACCCACTGGCTCCAGGCCATCTGTAAATCACTGCTAGGCAAATCTCCGCCTTATCTTAGCTCATTGGTCACCATAGCAGCACCCACCCGTAGTCTGCGCTCCAGCAGGTATATCTCACTGGTCATCCCCAAAGCCAACACCTTCTTTTTCCGCCATTCCTTCTAGTTCTCTGCTGCCAATGACTGGAACGAATTGCAAAAATCTCTGAAACTGGAGACTCTTATCTCCCTCACTAACTTTAAGCATCAGTTGTCAGAGCACCTTACCGATCACTGCACCTGTACACAGCCCATCTGAAATTAGCCCACCCAACTACCTCATCCCTATATTGTTATTTATTTTGCTCTTTTGCACCCCAGTATCTCTATTTGCACATAATCTCTTGCACATCTAGCATTCCAGTGTTAATACTAATTGTAATTATTTTGCACTATAGCCTATTTATTGCCTTACCTCCATAACTTGCTACATTTGCACACACTGTATATATATTTTCTGTTGTATTTTTTGACTTTATGTTTTTTTACCCCATATGTAACTCTGTGTTGTTGTTTTTATCACACTGCTTTGCTTTATCTTGGCCAGGTCGCAGTTGTAAATGAGAACTTGTTCTCAACTGGCTTACCTGGTTAAATAATGGTGAAATAAAAAATACAATAAAATTGCTTGGTGTTGCCCCTTGCTTAGTGGTGTTGCAGACTCTAGGGCCTTTCAGAACAGGTGTATATATACTGTGACTTCTGAAGGTAATTGGTTTCACCAGATCTTATTTAGAGGCTTCATAGCAAAGGGGTTAAATACATATGCACGCACCACTTTTCCGTTATTTATTTTTTTGATATTTTTTTTCATTTGTGTATGTCCATTACATGAAATCCAAATAAAAAAAAATTTAAATTACAGGTTGTAATGCAACAAAATAGAAAAAATGCCAAGAAGGATGAATACTTTTGCAAGGCACTGTATTTGTGTTTGTGAACAGAGCCCCAGGACCAGCTTGCTTAGGGGACACTTCTCCATGTTAATTTACATTTACATTTTAGTCATTTAGCAGACGCTCTCATCCAGAGCGACTTACAGTTAGTGAGTGCATACATTTTTCATCTCTCTGTAGGTGATGGCTTTGTTATGGAAGGTTTGTGAATCACTTCCCTTTTAGTAGTTGTATAATTTGATGGCTCTTTTCTGGATTTGGATAATTAGCGAGTTTCGGACTAATTCTGCTCTTCATGCATTATTTGGTGTTTTCTGTTGTACACGGAGGATGTTTTTTGCAGAATTCTGCATGCAGAGTCTCAATTTGGTGTTTGTCCTATTTTGTGAATTCTTGGTTGGTGAGCAGACCCCAGTCCTCAGAACCATAAAGGGCAATGGGTTCTATAACTGATTCAAGTATTATTAGCCAGCATAGAAGACCCTTCTTGCCTTGTCTCTCAGATCGTTTACAGCTTTGTGGAGGTTACCTGTGGTGCTGATGTTTAGGCCGAGGTAGGTACAGTTTTTTGTGTGCTCTAGGGCAACGGTGTCTAGATGGAATTTGTATTTGTGGACCTGGCAACTGGACTTTTTTTTTGCCTAGCTGATATTTACTGTCAGGGCCCAGGTCTGACAGAATCTGTGCAGAATAATAATAATAATAATAATATGCCATTTAGCAGACGCTTTTATCCAAAGCGACTTACAGTCATGCGTGCATAAATGTTTTGTGTATGGGTGGTCCCGGGGATCGAACCCACTACCTTGGCGTTACAAGCGCCGTGCTCTACCAGCTGAGCTACAGAGGACCCCAGAAGATCTAGGTGCTGCTGTAGGCCCTCCTTGGTTGGGGACAGAAGCACCAGATCATCAGCAAACAGTAGACATTTGACTTCAGATTCTAGTAGGGTGAGGCCGGGTGCTGCAGACTGTTCTAGTGCCCTCACCAATTCGTTGATAATGTGCTGTTGTCTGTGCCCAATAATGTTTGTACCATGTTTTGTGCTGCTACCATGTTGTGCTGCTGCCATGTTGTGTTGCTACCATGTTGTTGTCATGTTGTGTTGCTACCGTTCTGTGTTGTCATGTGTTGCTGCCATCCTATGTTGTTGTCTTAGGTCTCTCTTTATGTAGTGTTGTGGTGTCTCTATGTAGTGTTGTGGTGTCTCTCTTTATGTAGTGTTGTGGTGTCTCTCTTTATGTAGTGTTGTGGTGTCTCTCTTTATGTAGTGTTGTGGTCTCTCTCTTTATGTAGTGTTGTGGTGTCTTTCTTTATGTAGTGTTGTGGTGTCTCTCTTTATGTAGTGTTGTGGTGTCTCTCTTTATGTAGTGTTGTGGTGTCTCTTTATGTAGTGTTGTGGTGTCTCTCTTTATGTAGTGTTGTGGTGTCTCTTTATGTAGTGTTGTGGTGTCTCTATGTAGTGTTGTGGTGTCTCTCTTTATGTAGTGTTGTGGTGTCTCTTCATGTAGTGTTGTGGTGTCTCTTTATGTAGTGTTGTGGTGTCTCTTTATGTAGTGTTGTGGTGTCTCTCTTTATGTAGTGTTGTGGTGTCTCTTTATGTAGTGTTGTGGTGTCTCTTCATGTAGTGTTGTGGTCTCTCTTGTCATAGGATATTTATGTGATAAAGGTTAAATAAAACATAAATATCCTATGGTAGTTATTGGGGTCAAATTTGTCTCCACTTTTGTGGATCGGGGTGATCAGTCCTTGGTTCCAAATATTGGGGAAGATGCTAGAGCTGTGGATGATGTTAAAGAGTTTAACTATAGCCAATTAGAATTTGTGGTCTGTATAATTTATCATTTCATTTAGGATATCATCAACACCTCAGGCCTTTTTGGGTTGGAGGGTTTGTAATTTCTCCTGTACTACATTCAATGTAATTGGAGAATCCAGTGGGTTCTGGTAGTCTTTAATAGCTAATTCTATGCTTTGTAATTAATCATTTATATGTTTATGCTGTTTGTTCTTTTTTATAGAGGCAAAAAGATTGGAGAAGTGGTTTATCCATGTGATTCACCACAGTGATCTCGTTTTTGGATAGATAACTCTTCGTGTTGTTGTTTGTTTTAGTGTGTTCTAATATTCCCAGAAGTGTTTAGAGTCTATGGATTCTTCAATTACATTGAGCTGATTTCTGACATGCTGTTCATTCTTCTTCCGTAGTGCATCTCTGTATTGTTTTTGGTGATTCACCATAGTGATGGCGTAGACTCTGGTTTTCTGGGTCTCTATGTTTTTGGTTGAGTAGGTTTCTCGTTTTATTTGTTAGGTTTTTACATTCGTCATCAAAACATTTGTCATTGTTTTTAATTTTCTGAGGTTATCTGCTTGGCATTTTTAGATTTGATAGGGAAGCTGAAAGGTCAAAGGGATTGAATTAGTTGTTGCCTAATAGTTTTTTGGTAGGTTTCTGCTTTCCTTCCATCTATAGCATTTCTTAATATTATTCAGTTCCTTTGGCTTTGATGCCTCGTGATTGAGTATTGCTCTGTTCAAGTAGACTGTGGTTTTGCTATGATCTGATAGGGGTGTCAGTGGGCTGACTGTGAACGCTCTGAGAGACACTGGGTTGAGGCCTCTCTCTCTCTCTCTCTCTCTCTCTCTCTCTCGCTCTCGCTCTCTCTCTCTCTCTCTCTCTCTCTCTCTCTCTCTCTCTCTCTCTCTCTTTCTCTCTCTCTCTCTCTCTCTCTCTCTCTCTCTCTCTCTCTCTCTCTCTCTCTCTCTTTCTTTCTCTCTCTCACTCTCGCTCCCAAAGGAACTACTTTGTCATCTAGCATTCTGGTCAAGACAAAAATAATAATGCATCACCTATTTGTCTCCTGTTGGTGTTTTGTGTTGCATCAATATGTTGCTAATAAAACCAGAGGGTCAGGGAATGTCTCTTCATTCAGAGAAAGGAAATACTCATCCAGTGTACATCTATAGCTGAATACAGTGAAGGCTTCATTTTTTCTTATCAAATTAGGCACACTTTATAATAGTTTATACTATGCATGTACCAGGCAAAGGCATGGATTAGAGCAGGTGGTCACTCCAGTTCAAGTGTTCAGCAGTCTGATGGCTTGTAGATAGAAACTGTCTCTGAGCCTGTTGGTATCAGACCTCATGCTCCGATACCGTCTGCCCGACGGTAAAGGAGAGAACTGCTCGTGGCTGCGGTGTCTGGGGTCCTTGATGATGCTGCGGGCCCTCCTTAAGCACCGTTTCGAGTAGATGTCCTGGATGGGTTGGAGTACGGTTCCAGTGATGTACTGGGCAATCTTCACCACTCACTGGAGGGCCTTGCGGTTGTGGACAGAGCAATTCCCGTACCAGGCCGTTATGCAACCGGTCGGGACGCTCTCGATGGTACAGCGGTAGTATTTGGAGAGGACCTGGGGCGGCATAACCAATTTCTTCAGCCACCTTAGGAAGTATAGACGCTGTTGTCATGTTGGTCCATGACAAGTCCGCAGTGATGTGGACGCCAAGGAACTTAAAACTCGTGACTCTCTCTACTGCAGTCCCGTTGATGTGGATCAGGGTATGTTCCCTCTGCTTCCTGAAGTCAACAATCAACTACTTTCTTTTGCTGACGTTGAGGGAGAGGTTGTTCTCATGACACTACAATGCCAGTTCACATAGCTGCTCCCTATAGGCTGACTCGTCGTTGTTGGTTATCAGGCCTACAACCGTGGTGTCGTCAGCAATCTAGATGGAGTTGGTGTTGTGCAAAGCCACGCAGCTGTGGGTGAACAGGGAGTACAGCAGAGGACTGAGGACAGTGTGGAGGAGGTATTGTTGCCAATCCTCACAGCTTGTGGCCTGCCCGTGAGGAAGTCCAGGATCCAGTTGCAGAGGGTGGTGTTCAGACCCAAGGCTCTGAGCTTGGAGGGAAAAATAGTGTTGAATGCTGAACTCACATAGGTGTTCCTCTTGTCCAGATGTGTAACGGCCGTGTGAATAGCGATGGAAATCCTCCATGGATCTGTTGGAGTGGTAGGCAGATTGGAGTGGGTCCAGTGTGCCTGGCATGCTGGCCTTGATGTGGGCCATGACCAGCCTCTCAAAGCACTTGATGATGACCGAGGTGAGCGCGACGGGGATGTCACCTTGTTTTTCTTGGGCACTGGGACGATGGTGGTCGCCTTAAAGCAGGTGGGGACTACAAACTGGGAGAGGGACAGGTTGAAAATGTCAGAGAAGATGCCTGCCATCTGGTCAGCACATACTCTGAGGATGCGTCCAGCGATGCCATCTGGGCCGGTGGCTTTGTGAGTATTCACTGTTTTGAGAGTTTTCCTCACTTCCACATCGGAGAGCGAAAGCACCTGTTCGTCCGGAGCAGCAATAGTCCTCCTGGATGGCTCGGTATTGTCTGCCTCGAAGCGAGCATGGAATGTGTCAAACTCACAGAACGTGTTAAGCTCAATCTCTGAATGTGCGGTGACATCTTCTCTGGAGCAATTTAATTGGTTCGGCTAACAATAGGTGACAGAACAATTCCGTCATGTCAGTTCAATCCAAAGGGTCAGGGGAGCTCAGGTTTGTGTCTTAACTCAGAGACATCAGTGAGGGTAAACAGATGCCTGGTGATTGTCTCTGTTTCGCTGCAGGCTGAAGTGGACCAGAGAGCGAAAACAAAGGCCAGACAGACACACACCAATCTGATTCTATCTGGGGACTTCTCTTCTGAAGCAGTAGTTCTATGTCCATCATTTATTTTGGATTATTTGCCTTTTTTTAGAAGTCTTGAATCCATGTTAGATTGTGAGACGGACAATGCAATCATACGTATAGTAAGTCTACATGCACTTTGCTAACACTCCGAACTGCACACGGCGCAATGTGCACATAATAACATAATGATCATACATGGATGACACACGGATAAACTAGTAATTAGGTCAATAAAATGTTCTCGTTGATCTGTATAATCAGTATCTATACTTTGTGCCACAAAACATCCAGTTATGTTTCATATCCTACTGTATAATGTTTTGGGTTCATTGCTGGTTGCATGCAACACTCACAATGTTAGGTTCCATCCCAGAATACTCTTGAGTCATGACAACAATAACAGAAATCTGTGTGTGTGCCTCGCGGGTAGGCCGGGACAGAACATGCTATGTTATTTTAACCATGCAGCTTATTTAGCATCACAGTAATTTAATATACTGCTTTGCTTTTTATCTCTCTGGGCCACCGTACTTTATAGCTTTTTGTTATCCAGTGTAGGCCTACTTCATTTTATCACTGTTCCGGATGTGAGTCTCCATGCTCTTAAAAGTGCAGCTCCTGGTTAGAGGGTGATATAACTCTGCATGCCCTCCATTTTAAAAGTCTGTCAAATAAATATTGTGGGGATAGTTAGCATGCTGCTGTCAAGGGGAAGCTGTAAATACATGCTGTTGTACATGTTTGAGGTGTCTGAGGAAGCCTCCGGCTTCAGCAGGTGTCTGTTCAGTGCTTTTGGGTGATCTCTGTTAATACATGTAAGAATAAGGATCTAATTTTAACCCAACACACCGATAGAATTTTGCACATTTTGAGCAGTTGTGCCATGTCTCTTTACCACAAAAGCTGGTAATATTGCAGTCCATAGCATACATCAACCCATACATGTAATAGAAGCGGTTCTGAGAATCATGTTTGTGTGATGATTAACTTTGCCATAGCCCTTTCTGTGAGCCATGTTTGTGTGATGATTAACTTTGCCATAGCCCTTTCTGTGAGCCATGTTTGTGTGATGATTAACTTTGCCATAGCCCTTTCTGTGAGCCATGTTTGTGTGATGATTAACTTTGCCATAGCCCTTTCTGTGAGACATGTTTGTGTGATGATTAACTTTGCCATAGCCCTTTCTGTGAGCCATGTTTGCTCGATGAATAACCCTACCTCAAGCCCTGAAGACTTGTGTTAGCTCCGTGAGCTAATGTGGCGTGCATGGGACCCTGGGTCATGTTGTCATTGACATGGAATTTATGAAAATAACCTGATAATGAAATGTGTTTCTTACAGTCAGGACCATAATACCAAACAGAGATGTTTTTTAACTCCCAGCTAAAACGTTGTGGTTTGTGACAGGAATATCGACTCAGTGAAATCTACCCAACATTATTCTGTCATTTCACTTTCCTTCCCTGTTCAACATACAGCGCCTTCGGAAAGTATTCAGACCCCTTGACTTTTTCCACATTTTGTTACGTTACAGCCTCATTCTAAAATGGATAAAAATATATATTTTTAATGTTATTGTTAAAGGTATTGTCACAGCAGATACATACTGCTGTGACGATACCCCATAATGACAAAGCGAAAACAGTTTAAAAAAAAATGTTTGCTAATTTATTACTGAGCAATTGGTGGAGAAGGGCCTTGGTCAGGGAGGTGACCAAGAACCCGATGGTCACTCTGACAGAGCTCCAGAGTTCCTCTGTGGAGATGGGAGAACCTTCCAGAAGGACAACCATCTCTGCAGCACTCCACCAATAAGGCCTTTATGGTAGAGAGGCCAGACGGAAGCCACTCCTCAGTAAAAGGCACATGACGCATGACAGCCTGCCAAAAGGCATCTAAAGGACTCTCAGACTATGAGAAATAAGATCTCTGGTCTGATGAAACCAAGATTGAACTCTTTGGCCTGAATGCCATGTGTCACGTCTGGAAGAAACCTGGCACCATCCTTAAGGTGAAGCATGGTGGTGGCAGCATCATGCTGTGGGGATGTTTTTCAGTGGCAGGGACTAGGAGACAAGTCATGATTGAGGGAAAGATGAATGGAGCAAAGTACAGCGAGACCCTTGATGAAAACCTGCTCCAGAGTGCTCAGGACATCAGACTGGGGCGAAGGTTCACCTTCCAACAGGACAATGACCCTAAGCACACAGCCAAGACAATGCAGGGAGTGGCTTCGGGACAAGTCTCTGAATGTCCTTGAGTGGCCCAGCCAAAGCCCTGACTTGAACCCGATCTAACATCTCTGGGGTGACATGAAAATAGCTGTGCAGCGACGCTCCCCATCCAACCGGACAGAGCTTGAGAGGATCTGCAGAGAAGAATGGGAGAAACTCCCCAAATACAGGTATGCCAAGCTTGTAGCGTAATACCCAAGAAGACTCGAGGCTGTAATCGCTGCCAAAGGTGCTTCAACTATGTACTGAATAAAAGGTCTGAATACTTATATAAATGTAATATTTCAGTTTTTATTTTTAATACATTTGCAAACATTTCTAAAAAAAAATGAGTTTTTGCTATGTCATTATGGGGTATTGTGTGTAGATTTATGCGGGGGGAAAAAACAATTTAATCAATTTTAAAATGAGGCTGTAACGTAACAATGTGTGGAAAAAGTCAAGGGGTCTGAATACTTTCCGAATGCACTGTACACAGCTATGGACCCTATGAGTCTACTGTAGAGTAGCTATTTAATATGGACTTGACGATATGGGATAGTAACAGACGCCAAGATTTACAATGAATGACTGTGTGCAAAAGCCTTCCCACTGGGCACACACTGGTTGAATCAACGTTGATGCAAAGCCCACCGTAATTTATTTTCAACCTATCTGTGTGCCATTTCATATATTGTACAGCATTGTAAGGTATGTTATATAACCTGAAGTATGTGCTAATATTGTGATCTTGTTAATCCAAAAGTTTTTTTGCCACATGCCGACTTGTGAAGTACTGTACCTCGGTTCAAATCAATGTGTATGGGGATGTTTGGGTAATTGGCTGGATGTGGTTTTGAGGAAAATTGCTAGTGTTTTTGTTTTGGCAGTCTGGCCATTATAACTGCACAGAAGTTGACCTTACACAATTGGCATCACAAACTGGATTCTTCGTTCTTCTTCTAAGTTATTCTCCCAATTTGAAGTACCTCACCTGAAGCTCATTATTTTCCATTTCAGGTGGGATCTGCATCGCTCAGTCCTTGAAGATCCCTCACAATCACAAGCAGGAGAACTTCGACAAGATCATCAGGCTGCTTCTGGACACGCGTTACGCTCGGGCAGTCGTCCTCTTCACCTCAGATGAGGACATAAGGTATGTATCTACTTGTTGTTAGCCCTTTAAGCTAAAGCCTAGGCATTGGCCGTGTGCTAGCGTGCTAACCAATATTTTTAATATTGTCTGGACCGCTGAAAGGCTGCTCAGTCCTCGGGATTTAAAACTGAAACGCTAAAAGACAGTTCAGGAGGTCGGCAACTGAATTCACTTCAATAATGTTTACTTTAATGCTGACGCATTTTTGAGCAGGCTCCATTGTCACAGCAGTATGTATCTCCTGTTCACTATCTCACCAAGCATACTGTGTGACAACAAGTAAAAGCCCAGTGACTCCACACACAACGTTCTATAGTCCCAGGTGGTTTTTTGAAACAAAGTATTGAACCTTTTGATCTTCATCAAAGGGTTGGAGTGTTGTTTCAAGGAACCACATGGGAGGATAAATGATAGAACTCAGTCTGTGGAATTTTCTTTTACTTTCTGATGAGCATTCCTCTAGCACCTGTTTTTAAGACACTGAATGAGAGTACAGTATATAAACCTTCTATTGTAGAGCGCTTCCATCAACAACAACAACAACAACAACAACAACAACATCTTAAGATCACTTTATTGGTCAATTGCACACCAGGTCCAACTGACATGGTACAGCATTATACATAGTATAGCATTATAGTACAGCATTATACATAGTATAGCATTATACATAGTATAGCATTATATATAGTATATCATTATAGTACAGCATTATACATAGTATAGCGTTATACATAGTATAGCATTATACATAGTATAGCATTATAGTACAGCATTATACATAGTATAGCATTATACGTAGTATAGCATTATAGTACAGCATTATACATAGTATAGCATTATACATAGTATAGCATTATACATAGTATAGCATTATACATAGTATAGCATTATAGTATAGCATTATACATAGTATAGCATTATAGTACAGCATTATACATAGTATAGCATTATACATAGTATAGCATTATAGTATAGCATTATACATAGTATAGCATTATATTATAACATTATACATAGTATAGCATTATAGTACAGCATTATACATAGTATAGCATTATACATAGTATAGCATTATATATAGTATAGCATTATAGTATAGCATTATGTTATAGCATTATACATAGTATAGCATTATAGTATAGCATTATAGTATGGTATTATATTGTAGCATTATATTATAGCATTATACATAGTATATCATTATATTCTATCATTATATTATAGTATTATACATAGTATATCATTATATTCTATCATTATATTATAGTATTATATTATAGCATTATATTTAAGCAATAAGGCATGAGGGGGTGTGGTATATGACCAATATACCACGGCTATGGGCTTTTCTTAAGCACGATGCATATACCACAAACCTGTCCTACCCTGTCCTATCCTGTCCTGTCCTGTCCTATCCTGTCCTGTCCTATCCTGTCCTATCCTGTCCTGTCCTATCCTGTCCTATCCTATCCTATCCTGTCCTATCCTGTCCTGTCCTGTCCTGTCCTATCCTGTCCTGTCCTATCCTGTCCTATCCTGTCCTATCCTGTCCTGTCCTGTCCTGTCCTATCCTATCCTATCCTGTCCTGTCCTATTATATTATATATAATCTATATGTGTCTGATTGCAGGGGTATCCTGAACGCCAGTAAGCGGGCGGACCAGGTGGGTCATTTCCTGTGGGTCGGCTCAGACAGCTGGGGAGCCAAGAACAGCCCTATCCACCAGCTAGAGGAGGCAGCAGTGGGAGCTGTCACTATCCTGCCAAAAAGAGCAACCATCGCCGGTAGGTTGGGCCTGCAGAAACAGCATGCTCAGATTGATTTTTAGTGTAGAGAAAAAAGCTGCTGTCTGGGGTCTGTCTATCTGTCTGTCTGTCTGTCTGTCTGTCTGTCTGTCCCATCTCTCTTCTGTCTTTCCTTTACTGTGGAATAATATTGTACAGCCCAATCCTTCGCTATTTATCTTGAAATTTATAGAGATATACACTGAGTGTATAAAACATTAGGAACAACTTACTAACATTGAGTTGAACCCACTTTTGCCCTCAGAACAGCCTCAATTCGTCGGGGCATGGACTCTACCAGGTGTCAGAAGTGTTCCACAGGGATGCTGGCCCATGTTGACTCCAATGCTTGCCACAGTTGTGTCAAGTTGGCTGGATATCCTTTGGGTGGTGGACCATTCCTGATACACACGGGAAACTGTTGAGCGTGAAAAACCCTGCAGCGTTGCAGTTCTTGACACACTCAAACCGGTGCGCCTGGCACCTACTACCATACCCCATTCAAAGGCACTTAAATCTTTTGTCTTGCCCATTTACCCTCTGAATGGTACACATACACAATTCATGTCTCAATTGTCCCAAGGCTTAAAAATCCTTCTTTAACCTGTCTCCTCCCCTTCATCTACACTGATTGAAGTGGATTTAACAGGTGACATCAATAAGGGATCATAGCTTTCACCTGGATTCACCTGGTCAGTCTGTCATG